>NC_025999.2:96030003-96223377 GCF_000442705.2 Elaeis guineensis | reverse complement strand
ACCTTATTTGCCGTTGGATCATACAACTTGTAGGCTTTGGATTGCTCACTGTATCCTATGTAGATGGACTTTTGGCTTCGATTATCAAGCTTTTTTCTCTTCTCTTGTGGCACTTGGGCATAAGCAATACTCCCAAAAATCTTCAAGTGGCTCACTCCTGGCTTGTAGCCACTCCAAGCTTCCTTTGGTGTCATTCCTTTGATGAACTTTGTCGGACTTCGGTTGATGAGATAGGCTGCACATGCCACCGCTTCAGCCCAAAATTGCTCGGGAAGGTTCTTCTCTTTCAACATACTTCTTGTCATGTCAAGGATGGTCCGATTCTTCCTTTCGGCTACTCCATTTTGTTGTGAAGAGTACGAAGCAGTGAATTGATGTCGAACTCCTTCTTCATCACAATAGTTCCTGAAAGCATTTGACATGTATTCTCCGTCTCTATCGGATCTCAAAATTTGTACTTTATAGTTACATTCTTTTTCAACTAAAGATTTAAAATTTTTAAATGTAGAGAGTGCAGCCGACTTTTCTTTAAGAAAATAAACCCACAACATTCTACTAAAATCATCAACAAATGTTATAAAATATTTGTTACTACCATGAGATTCTGGAAGAGGGCCGCATATATCAGTATGCACCAACTACAATGGTCTCATTGCTTTCCAAGACTTTCCACCTTTGAAGGGAGCTCTTGTATGCTTTGCTAGTGTGCACTTTTCACAAACTTCATTTGGATAATATATATGCGGAAGACCTTTCACCATACCATCTTTAGATAGCAATTTCAAACTTCCAAAATTTAAATGTCCAAGCCTGAGATACCAAAGCCAAGAAGGGTTCTTGATATCCACTTGCAAGCAATTTTGAGAATCTATCTTCAAGAGAAGAGGAAACATCCTGTTCTTCGCTATCTGGACACAAGCAATCAGCTTTCCATTCCAATCTCTTAAGGTTAGTGATGACCCTTTCATATGAATTATATAACCCTTCTCCAAAAGTTGGCCAATACTTAGAATATTACTCTTTAAGTCTGGCACATAATATACATTGAAAATAAAATCAGACGTACCATTCTTTTGTTGAATCATGATCTTGTCTTTTCCTTTGACGGAAACTTTGGAGAAATCCCCAAACTTCACATCACCATGCACCCCTTCTTGCAACTCCACGAATAGGTCTTTTCTTCCACACATGTGGTTTGTGGCTCTTGAGTCAAGAAACCACACATTCTTCAAGTCTCCATTTTGTTGGCATGCCAAAAGAAGAGTTGGCTCTCCTTTTTGATTTTTGGATTCGGAGTAGTTGCTTTGCTCATTGTTCCAACACTCATAGCTATAATGCCCATATTTGTGGCAATTATAGCATTGAACATTGGATTTTGCTTGGTCACGACCTCCATTTAATCTTCTACCTCGACCATATTCACCTCTTCTACCATCTCTTCCATTGTTGAAATTTGGAGTTCGGCCTCTTCCACCATTGTAGCCTCCTCGACCATGACTACGGCCTCGACCACGACCACGGTAGTTGTTGCCACCACCTCTTATGTTGCTACTAGCATCTCGAAATGCTTGAGATTGCCCTTGATCCTTTCCTTTTTGATCTTTGGCCTCCACCTTTGATTGAAGTATTTGCTCTGTATTAGCTGCTTCAATTTTATTTTGCTTCTTTTGTTCATGGACTTGAAGTTTACCCATCAACGCATTGATGGATAGAGTATCCACATCATTAGCTTCTTCAATAGCGACAACAATATACTCAAACCTCGGTGTCAAAGACCGAAGTATCTTCTCTACCACTCGAACATCATCTATCTTCTCTCCATTCCTCTTCAATTGGTTTACGATAACCAATATCCGAGAAAAGTAGTTGAAGATATTCTCCGTCTCCTTCATGGTGGCGACTTCAAATTCTCTCCGTAGTTGTTGTAGTCGGATTCGCTTCACTTTTTCTTCTCCTTTAAATATGATGGAGAGAGTATCCCATGCTTGCTTTGCAGAAGTTGCCTCAGCAATTCTTTCAAATGTCACCTCATCCAAGGCTTGATACAATTGAAACAAAGCTTTCTTGTCTCTCCTCCTTGTAACCCTCAAAGCCTCCTTTTGATTTTGATTGTACCCTCTCTCTTGGTCTGGTGTAGGCTCGGTGTAGCCATCATTAACGATCTCCCATAGATCTTGTGAGCCAAACAATGACTTCATCTGGATACACCAATTCTCAAAGTTCTCCTTAGTAAGCTTTGGGATTTGCATTTGCACACCATCACTAGCCATTTCTCTTAGGATCAGTCTTCTCAACAAGACAAGGCTCTGATACCCAATGATAGAATTGAAGAATCTCAAATATAAAAATAATAAACACTCTTTTCTTATGGTGCAAAGATGACAAGAAGAATATTTGCTTCACACACCACAATGGACAAATCACCTTCCTATTTATAGATGCCTAGATGCCTTTTTATATTCCATAGCATTTAATTCATGCATGGAATACTAAGAAGCATTTACAGAATTCTATGTATTCTTCATCTATCAAGAAGCCTATTCCTTTTTACAATGAGGCCTTTCAGATTTTCAAGAGACCCTTTAGTTTTCCAAGAGGTCTTTTAGTTTTTCAAAGTCATTTAATGATAAGTTTAAAATAATCCAACAATTCACCCCTTAAACTTGTTCATCTTGGTGCTATGACTCCAAGCATCTTCCTCAGCCTTTGATAGTCTTCACTTTTGAGTGATTTTGTGAATATATCAGCAACTTGTTCCTTTGATTTGCAATACACAACCTCCACAATTCCTTTTTTGACTTGATCACGAAGAAAATGGAATCTAGTGTCGATATGTTTGCTTCTTCCATGTTGGACTGGATTCTTGGCTAGCTCAATAGCAGATTTGTTATCAACATTGATCTTTATAGGCTCTTTTTGTGGATGACCCAATTCTTCTAGCAAATTGCGCAACCATATAGCCTCACATACACATGATGCCGCTGCAACATACTCCGCCTCACATGTAGATAGTGCCACAATAGATTGCTTCTTTGAGCTCCAAAAGAAAGCATTAGCACCAAAATAAAAAATATAACCGGAAGTGCTCTTCCGTTCATCAAGATCTTCACCTCAATCACTATCAGAAAAACCAATTAAACTTGCATCATTGGAATGAGCATAAAACATACCATGATCAAGAGTTCCTTTAAGATATCTAAGAATCCTCTTTGCCGCCATCCAATGTGACTCCTTTGGATGCTCCATATATCTACTAATCAAACCAACTCCATAAACAATATCGGGCCGACTTATAGTGAGATAGCGAAGACTTCCAACAAGACTTTTGAAGAGAGTCGAGTTCACCTCCTTGCCTTCTCCTTCTTTATTAAGTTTTTCTCCATAAGCCATCGGGGTGTTTACTTCCTTACAACTCTCCATTTTTAATTTTTTTTAGAATGTTTCTTGCATATCTCCCTTGAGAAATGAAGATGCCATCTTCTCTGTGCTTTACCTCGATGCCAAGAAAATAGGACATCAAGTCTCCACCCGTCATTTCGGACCAGATACTTGTTGGCTTTGTTTACCAACTTGATGAAATTTGGGAAGAGACTAAAGTGGAGAATGAGATGAAAAATTAGAGGACAATGTAGATCTAGAATTCTTTTTTTCTTTTTTCTTATCGATCATGGTTAATTCATATTGAGTCATCCTGATATAATCTCTGATGATCTCGATCATAATTTCTTCATCTGAAGGATATGAAAATTCTCTCTCCACTTTCTCTCTCTACTTTCTCTCTCTAAAATTTTTTCTTTCTTCATGAATTTTCTCTCTCTAAAGTCTTGTGGACCAATGGAGGGTCTAGATACTTAGATGAATCCTAATTTTGATTAATTCTAATAGAGGTCCTGAATTTATGTAATTAAGATCGATTATCGGTAATTTCTCCATATATGATTTTTATATTTGATCAGGATTATGAAGAGATACGATTGTTTGCATAAGATGTCGAGTGAAATATCTTATTTTCAAAATTCATAAATCAAAGAAGAATATTGATTTCTATGCTTAGATCAGTCACCGATAAAAGTAAGAATCCCTGTACATGATTACCATTATATATGCTATTTTATCGTTGGTCTTGCATCATTGATTTTGTATCGTTGGATTTGAGATCGATGAATTTGCTATATCTGAGACACTGTTATTTGCTTATATGATATTTGAGCATGAGTATGTTATGTTAATATATATATGTATCAATGGTTGATAGCATGACTATATGGATATGACATATCTAATTTGATCACAGTGTAAATCGAAATTGATTTGGTGAAATAAATATATAATAATTAAATAAAAAAGAGATATGATTTGGACTAATCTTGTCATATGGAACAGTCCGTCAGGAGCTTATGCTTAGGACAGTCCACCAGGAGTTTATGCTTGGGACAGCCCCCACTGGCTTATATATGGATCAGTCGGCCAGGAGCTCATGCCTGGGACAGCCTGCCAGGAGCTTATGCCTGGGAAAGCCCCCCACGGACTTTTGAATGTGGGATAGCCAGCCAGGAGCTCATCCTGGGACAGTCTTGAAGGATTTTTGAGTGAAAATTTATTCGGATGGTGATTGAAGTAACTTGGTTAGTCTAGAATCAGAAAGAAAGAAAAGGTTAAAAATTATATGATTATGAAAAGAGAAATAAAAGATAAGATATGAAACAATTATTGAACAAAAGTGTTTCACCTATTAACATATGATGATGTATTTCTTTTGACAAGATAGATAATTTATAGATGTTTGCAGTATTCTGGATACTGAACATGAAATTTTATATTTTATTGCTTATTCTTATTTTTAGATTATATTATTATATCAGTGTGATATGAGAATTCTTACTGGGCTGTAAAGCTCACACTCCTTCATCTTTTTTTTCTTCTCAGAGATACAGGATGCTCATGATTGGCTATAGTTTGGATTGCGGGTGAGCAGATGTATAGATAGAGTGTCATGATACTTGATCAGAAGATTGAAAAAATTTTATTTGTAATTATATAAGTTTTATTAATTATTATTAGAATCAGATATTATGGATGTTGAGGTTGTAAAGAATTATTTTTAGCTTTGTATATTCTTTAGGGCTTGCTCTAAAGAGTGTGTGGCCATCACGTATTTGACTCGGATGTTGGGTTCGGGATGTGATATTATTGGTGTCGGGTGTCGAGTGTCAAGATATCTCTGTTGGTATTGGAGGTGGCGAACGCGGTGATATTTTTTTGGAATAGCATAACTCTAGACACCGGTATTTGGAGATGGGATCTTGACGAAGCAGATGGTTCTTGGAGGAGCTGTCAAGTTTTTGCTGTTAAGGTGTTGGGTGTGAGGATGGGTATCAGAAGTGGAAGTGGAAGGACGATCGGAGGAGGTGGATGTTGTTCTGGATCTTTTGCTGGAGCATCTCTTTCTAGAAAGCATCTCTCTAGGAGTTTGACCCACATATTGACTGTACAATACGTACAACCTTGGGCCAACATCATGCTAGCAGTTTCCCCACATGATTCAGGGGAGCCCCAAGCCCATCTAAGTAGCCCTAAGTCCCTTTTGGCTTTGCTTTCGAAGGACCAAAAATATTTTTTTTTGCCTGTGCAAAAATGAACTTCTTGAAAGCTAGAAGTTGTTTTAGATGATATTGAGGCGTTAGATAAAAATTTTGAAATTTTTTCTCACCTTCATAGGCTAATAAAATATCAAAAAAAAAAATTTCTTGAAATATGTCGAAAAGTATTTTCTAAGCAAAAGTTCACCCAAAAGCCTCTGTTTGAGCCCTAACAATGAAATTTTTTTAAAATAATAATTTAAAAATAATTTATCATTCAAAATATTTTAAAATTATTGCCATTCATATTTCAATATAATATAATAATATTCTAATATAATATTATATTATTATCATTATTATTTTGTTATATAGAAATATAATATTTTAATAATAAATTTATATTTATTATGTATTATGTTAGTTAGATTAAATAAATAATTTATAATTCTTAAATAATCTATAATCATAATTTTTAATAATATAAATAACTAAATAATTGAAAGTATGATACAATATTTTGTTATTATCATTTTTTGATACTAAAAATAATTTCTCGATAGGTATTAAAGTTCCATGGAACTTCAAAAATATGGTTATAATTTTTTTTAAAAAAAAATCAAAAACCCTTTAGGACTTGTTTAGTTGACGGAAGGTGAAAGGAAGAGATACTTCCTGAAAAATGAAGAAAGAGCCTCTTGTTTGATTGGAGTTTTAAGAGGAGAGAGAATTAAAAAAATACTTCCCATAGAAAGTCACTTTCCATATTTCATGAGAAGTGAAAATCTATGGAAAGATGGATTTTGGCACTTTTCGTGATATAGGAAGTGGTGATACTTTTTTCTTTTCTAAAATATCCTTTTAAGATCCATAGCTAAAATTTAGTAAAATATCAATGGATAGTTAGGATGAAATACTGAATGATAATATAATATTATATTAATATTATCTTAATATTTATATAAATATAATATTAATATTTATTATATTTTAATATTTATATTAATATTATATTATATTTATATCTATATTAATAAATTTATTATATTAAAATATTCATATATAAATTAATATAATATTAATATATTAGTATTATATTAACATAATAAATTATTATGATTTAATGTTATATTATAATATATTAATATTATATTTATATTAATATTAATATAATATTAATATTTATATAAAATTTATGAGTAAAAATATATGATTTTATATGTACTAAAGGTATAATAGGTATTTTATATAATTTTTTTGAAAAAATAAGTATCCATCCAAATATAAGCTACTTTATAATAAGTCACTTTCCTATTATCAACCAAACATATCAAAATCCTATTCTTAGGAAGTAACTTTCTGAGAAGTTACTTCGTAGGAAGTTACTTTTTAAGAAGAAAAATTCTTCCTGCTGAGAGGATCTTACAAAAATATATGGCTCATATTTTTTTCCAACACTAGCTGATAGGCTAGAAGCATATCTTAGCTACGAAAATTCTTTATAGACCACATGCGGTGTAGAAAAAATATACTGCCCTAACTGATTAGACCACGTAGTCATCATTTTTCAATGCTTATTTAATACCCGTAGTTTCATTTTTTTTTTTTTAATTTTAAATGATGAAGATGTTTTTCTCTTTTTGAAAAAATTATGGCATCCTATGGTGATATTATGATATTTTATGATAAAATTATGATTTCTTATGTAGGATGTCATAATTTTTTTATAAGACGTTACAAGGAGAGAAAAATATTTTTATAATTAAAAAATTTATAAAAATATTAAATAATAAAAATATTTTTATCAAAATTATGATATTTTATAAAAAAATTATTACATCACGTACAGAAAATTATAATTTCACCACATGATGTCATAATATCGATATAAAATATTATTATTATTTTTTAAAAATAAATATTTTTATTATTTAAAATTTTAAATAAAAAAATAAAATTATAATATTAAATATATATTAAAAAATAATAATTATATTATCCAATCGAATGGGACGATATATTTTTTTCAACACTGCATGCGGCGTGCAAAGAATTTCTCACTCGCTCGTTCATCTGGGAGTAAAGCCGCGCCAAGCAGTCCACGATGCAAGGCGCGTGCGACCCCACACCATCAGTCGGACTGTCAGACAAGACACTCTAGAAGCATTATAAAATTCTTATCGCGCTAGTACGCTCCTAATCCAATGTCACTCCACTCCATGCGGATCGTACGAATTGAAATAGATTTAAACGGATTGCCAATTAATTAACCAGCATGGCACGGTAAAATCTCATTCACGTCGACCCATGACCAGCATCGGTATGGCAAAGTCATACTCGAATTTATGGGCAGAATATGGCCTTCCAGTTTGTTGTGGCCTAGTTTCACGCTTCCATTGACGTGTGTGGTCAGATTTTGGTAAGCCACTTAAATCCTTTTTCTTTCTTTTCCCATAAATGCTGAGCCAATTAATATTAAACCTGCCATAAAATGATGAATCTATGGCTCTACGAGCCATTTAGCTCCTTCCACGTCCAACTCTAGGGTGACGACCGACAAGATAAGATAGGAGGGGCCGCCGGCGTACCCGTTTCAGAGACCATGGCATTAATGTGATCGATTAAAACCCCATGCTTCAATAGTATCCACGTACTTGTCTGCAAATGCGAGCGAGGGAAACGAGAGATGGTAAGTCATGCTCGTTCGAAGCAGCAACATACATCGAATGACAACACCGTATAACCAAAACGCTGCTAGCATTTAATTGCGAAATTGTAGCTGACGTGGGGACCTCTTAATAGATTTACCTACTTAGAATGATCCTACCCATGACATTGGCAACCAGCATTTAATAGTGAAAGGAAGGACGGTTGGGCAGCAGAGATGGAAGCAGATTAAAATAATATTTATTTAAATTTATTTTAATATTTAAATTTATACAGATATTGATAGAAATTTAAATATCTAATTAATATCAATATTTATATCTATATTTAATAAAAATCATATATAGATATAGATAAATAATTATCTAATTCATATCTAAATATTTAATCTTATTTAAAATCACTCATTAATTTTGAAAAAAATATAAAATCATATTGTTAACTTAATTTACCATCTATTTAATAATATTTTTAATTTCATTATCTAATTTCTATCCATATTTATATTCATATTTTTTAATATCTAATTTATATTTATATTTATATTTATTTAAAATAAATATAAATATAAATTTTTGTATCAAATTAATATTCATATTTATATTTATATATATTCATCAAAATTATATATATATATAGACACACAAGCTGACATCCCATCGATATCCAATTTCAACCTGCTGGTTTGAATAGGCAACAAGGGGTCCTCCCCCTGGGCCCCCCGGGCCCGCTGCCATCTTCTATAAATCCACTTACGTGTTGGTCCCTTGTGCAGCTGAGCTCCAGTACTCCTCGAAAGCCTGATATCCAACTCTCCAGTTCTTGCACCCATGGGACCTTTCCTACCTTTCCTTCTCTTTGCGGTGAGCAACAACATATTAGCCAATTTCATGTTCTTTTAAGTTTATCAAATTGAGAGTTCTCAGGTTACATATATCTATAGATCTCTGACGCAAATAGGTATTTTGTTTCAGCTTGCAGTTGGGGCAAGCCATGCGCCTTCTCCTGCAGAGGTCTACTGGCACAAAGTACTGCCCAATACTCCCATGCCAAGCGCCATCACTGACCTCTTACACCATGGTCTCTCTCTCTCTCTCTCTCTCTCTCTCTCATACTTCTCTAACAGTAGGGTTGTCAGTAGAGCAAGGCAGCAAGCCATCGATGACGGCTTCTCTTCAGCTGATCAAATGACTTCAAGATCTCAGCTCAAGATAGCTCAGATTTGAGGCTAAGAAGTCTCTACTCAACTCATCATGCATGGATTGCTTGAGCTATAATAGATTCACTAATAAATTTATTATTCATTTGTAAGAAATCTCTTTTATATAGTTATTAATTTGTTTGATTCAATACTTACCTAGTCACTATATATGCTTTCTAACCAAAAAAAAGGAAAAAAAAAAAAAAAGGCTATTAGACTGATGTTTAACCATTGAGAGTAGTTTAGAGTTCATGATTTTAATGAGAATGAGTTAATCACCTTGTGCCTAGATTTCTCTAATAACAAAGATATCAGTTCAAGTTATATGCATAGAAGATCTCCTGGGGACACGACCTCCTGGCAATTTCTCAAGCTAAGCCATTCCAAAAACAACATAAGCTCTGCTTGAAAGCAACAAGGCTGGCTCAAGCTCCGGAACTACAATCCAACCAAGCCCCACCATGATTCCATGCCTCATTAACAATTCCTGCTAGCCGTACCATCTTCTTTTACCTAAATCATTTGATAATAGATTAACCATGCATATTTCTTCATGTAGTTAACAAGAATAATGACAATAATTCCTATTTAATTGTAGATGTGGTTGCTGATGAGAAGTCGGACAGAAGGGTCAACGTTAACGGCAAGGACACCAGTGTGAGTGTCGGCTACAAGGGGAAGCCTGTGGTTGTCAACGTAAAACCCTACTACTCTGGCCCCTTCCTCTACAACTACGCCGCTACGCAGAGCCAAATCCAGGATCCCTCCGTAACCCTCTTCTTCCTCGAGAAGGACTTGCACCCGGGCGCCAAGATGACGTTGCACTTCATCCGGACCACCACCGGCGCTACCCTTCTTCCACGCCGAGCCGCCGATTCCATCCCCTTCTCCTCCGCCAAGCTCCCGGAGATCCTTTCCCGCCTCTCCATCGCGCCTAACTCCATGGAAGCCGAGGTCATGAAGAAGACCCTTCATGAGTGCGAGGAGCCGGCGATCGGCGGAGAGACCAAATACTGCGCCACCTCGGTCGAGTCCATGGTGGATTTCAGCACGTCCAGCCTTGGGACTCGTGACGTCCGAGCCCTGTCGACGGCGGTCGATAGGGAGGGTACACCGAAACAAGTTTACAGCATATCCAAGGTGCAGAAGCAGCCTAGCTCTGAGGTGGTGGTTTGCCACGGTGAGAACTATGCATACGCTGTGTTCTACTGCCACACGATGAACGCAGAGGCGTACAAGGTGTCGATGGTCGGGAAGGATGGGACCAAGGTGGAGGCGGTGGCTGCATGCCACACTGACACCACCGGATTCAACCCCGACCACGTGGCCTTCAAGGTGCTCAACGTTAAGCCCGGGACGGTGCCGGTCTGCCACTTCCTGCCCCAGAGCGATATTGTTTGGACTCCCAACAAATAGAGCATCTCGTCGTTGGAGATGAAGGTGTGATTGCCCTAGAAAGCTTCTACGGAAGATTTCTTTGGCTAGGCTATCCTATTACAGTTTCCTTAATTTGTCATGGCGCCTATCAGATATATTATGGTGATGTATATGTATTCCCGTTGTATAAATAAAAGTAGACTTATGTTTGTATGATGAGGTGAACTTTTCTTGTGCCTTTTATTTGTGATGTGTATGCATTCCTGTTGTATAAATAAAAGTAGAATTTTCCTAGTATAAGTATGTTAAGGTGAACTTTTTTGTTTTTTTGGCTTTTATTTATTTGATGGAGCTCAAGTCGTTAGCATTTGGATAGAGTCGGACTCATGTTGGCACAAAGTTCTGCTGGACGTGAATGAACTTTGCCAAGCTTTTAAAGCTTTCCGGTCTTTCTGATAGCCTTTGGAACTATTTGATTTGAATTTCCCGCGTTAACTAATTTAGAAAAAAGAAAGATTAGTCCTGGGAAGAAAATTGGGCTCTACTGCCCTTAGAGGAAGATGTCGACTTCAAACTAGATTGTAAGGATCCATTCAGATATGTATTCTAAGTTGAGTAGATCTTTGATATTTATGTAGGATCAAAAATCCAAATAACATCCTCTAACTAATCTTTTTGGATGAGATCTAGATTATACAAATGGTATCAGATTGGATCCAGTAACTAGTCAATTGATATGCACCAGAGGATATTGCAAATTGTGTAATTGGATTTGAAAGAATTAGGATCCTTAGTTTGGCGATAATGTCGAGGCTTAAATAACAAAGATATATGAAGATCTATGTGGATATATTTTAGTCCAACATTAATTATATACTAAATACATCTTGCTGCTTATATAGGAGTATGGAATCCAAATGGCATCTTTCGGCTAGTTTTTTGAGGTGAGATGTTTTTGAATTGCCGAACATAGATAACTATTATATTCTTTAGCCTTAAAGAACAAACAAAAGCTAAATTGAGAGGAGATTGTCACAAGGTATCAATGGATCAAATTATATATTATGATATTTTTTTGAATCAACACACTACGTAAACACATTTAGTTATTGGGATATAATGGAGGAATGTCATTTTTCCAAGCTTCACAACATGTACTTTTGCCACATATTTGGTACTTGTCCAATAGCCTATCTTATTTCTCATCTTCACACATTTTGATAGAGCAACTGACAACTTGTTGCATGCTAGCCTCTGGAATATCTCTCTCCTTTGATTACCTTTCTTCTTCTTTTAGTTCCTTGAGTTTTGCTTATTCTTGCGGTTGTCGTACTTACGCAAGACTTAAGGTTTCCTTCTCGTTTGTCCAAAAAAAGTCGCTTCCTTAAAAGTGTTTTTGGTCCGATTTCGAGCATTGCACAAAAAGATAGCGATGAAATTTAATTTAATCCCTATAGTGATTTTATTTCAAAAAAAAAAAAAGAGAGAAAGGATTAAAGTGACTTTAAAACACTCAAATTCTAAGTTACTTGAAAGTGAAAAGGTCGAAGAAAAAGAGCCTTTCATTTTGTCTGTCCTTTATTTTTAAAAAAAATCTCAATTACATTTGCAGGTTTAATAATATTATAGTTAATATTAATATTTGTTATCTACTTTTAATAATATATAATATTAAATGATTAATAATATTTAAATATAAAAAAATATTTTAATAATTATATTTTTTTCAATCATAACTAATATTACCAATATTATTAGTTATTAGCTATTTACTATAACCAAGTAATCTATTAATGGTGGTTGTTGGGGGGTTATATGCCATCCAAGCCAAAGACATAAACTAATGGAAGATTCGGACAACTTTGGACTCATCGATCCTCACTTTCTAATTGATTTGTCAGAATGGAGCTTTTTGATGGAAAATCTTGCCAATCTTGGCTTCGATTACAGATCGTAGCTTCGGCTGCTGATTTTAAGTTCGAACGTCGATCTCAGCTATCAACATCAGAATAATCCACAATTTTATCAGCCACACTCCCTGCTGATTTGAAGCCCAAACTCAATCCGACCCATAAGTCTCATGCTCCTTTTCAAATTCAAAGCAATTGCGGTGTGATTGTTAGCTCCAAAGCAAATAGGGCAGGTACAACTGTGGCATCTTAAAAATTTTGATCCCAAATCTCGCCATGCTATGCCCAAATTCGTTAGGATGGATCAGAAATGCTATCCCTAAATGGCTCTATTTATAGGTACGCACATACTCTCTCACTCACAGGCTCCTTAATTATTTATTCTAGAATTCTAACTTGAGCATCGGAGGATTTCCGTCGAAGCCACCTCTGATCAGAACTTATTTTGCAAGACTCGCTATGCCTATGGCATATGTTTAACTCCAGCCACCCTGATCAGAGTCAGAAATCTATCATCAAAGATTGATGCTAGAAGAAGGATTCAGACCCATTTTTCGAGGAGCAAGAGATCGATACCATGGCATCACACAAAGGAGAATCTTTTTGCCATTCCAATGCCACCATTTCTCGATCGATTGAGAATTTTGCGAATCAACAAGCCTAGGTGCAGTCAAAAACGGCTGTTAATGCAGAACCGTTCAACTTACTAGTCCAACAGGCATGAGTTTGACTGTTACCATTCAAGCAATGCAGCAGAATAATCCCAACAGGCATGGGCCACTCTGCCACCCGAGCAACCTTGAATGCCCCCGCAAAGTCCTAAGCGGGGAAGACAGACTTGATAAAGCCAGCCCCGGGGCCCAGAGCTAAGGGGACAGTGATCCCAAAATCCTTGCTCTAAATATGACTCCACCCAGGACCGATCTCACTCACAGCATTCAGAGACCTATATGACATAAGATGCAAAATTGACCATAGGCTTCGAAAAATGAAATGGTAGATTAAGGCACTCCACAACTGGGCCCCATGTGGGACGATAGGTTAAATACCGATCTGCCATTCAACAATCAAATTATATGGGAGCCACTTCCTAACCACCTCAACATGCCGCAACTGAAGAATTACGATGGATCCACTAATTCTGTGGATCATCTGAAGAGTTTCAAAGCTGTCATGCTTCTCCATAGGGCAATCAATGCTATCTTATATGGAGCCTTCCCATCCACCTTGAAGAGTATGGCTCGGCAATAGTACTCAAGCCTCGAGCTGAGAACAATCCACTCATTCAACCAACTAAGTCAGGTGTTTGTCATCCACTTTATAAGCAGCAAAAGATAGCGCAAAGGATCGGACTCCCTAATTAATATTAAGCAGAGAGAGGGAGAATAACTCTGATCTTATATATTGGCCATTTTTATACAGTTGTACTTGAAGTTTAATTACAACATAGATCAATCGATCACCATGACTGTCCTGAAGGATAGACTCTTGAAGAATATATAGTCTTTGATTTTCATTGAGGAAAATCTACCCCCATGACTTCACTGCTATATTAGCTCGAGCAGAGAAGTATGCTCTGGTGGAGAAAGCTTTCAAGGAAGTATGCTCGTGCCCCTTTTCAAATTCAAAGTAACTACGGTGTGACTGCCGGCTCTGGAGCAAATAGGGTAGGTACAATCGTTGCATCTCAAAAATTTTAGCCCCAAATCTCACTATGCTACATTCGAATTGGTCAGGTGGACTACCAGAATTGCTGCCCTTAAATGGCTCTCACCTTTATATATAAATAGAGATCTCAAGGAGATCCTCAAGGTATGCATACTTTCTCTCTCACACACTTTTCATTTATTTCAAAATTCTGACTTAAGCATCAGAAGATTTCCATCAGAGCTACCTCTAGTTAGGACTTATTTTGCAAGACTCGCTGTACGTATCTACGACCTTTGTTTAACTCCAGCCACCCCGACTAGGGTTAGAAATCTGCCGCAACATGATATTACCAATTATTCAAATATCTTGATGAATAACAAAGTAATATTACATAATTGGTAATAAAATAAATCATATTAAATAAGTTAGGATAAATTACAGGAATATCTCCTCAATTTTAACTCAATTTCATTTACATCCCTATACTTTAAAAATTATCAAACTGATCTTTCTAGTTATCGATGTGTTTCAATTTGATCTAGCCGTCTCCATTAATAAAATTTTTTAAAATTATGAAAATATCCATGTTCTTTCTTCTCTCTCCTCCTTCCTCTCCGATTGATCCTCTCCTCTATGGCTGTATCTCTCTTTCTCCTACTTCCTTTCTTCTCCTCTTCTTTCTCATCCATTTCTTCTCCTCTCCTCCTCCTCCTCTTTCTCCCTCCTCTCTTCTCCTCCCCTTTCTTCACCCATTCTCCTCCTCCTCTTTCTTCTCTACTTTTTCCATCCATTCTTCTCATCCCTTTTCCTCTTCTTCCTTCCCATGTACTTCTTCTCCTCATCTTTTCTCTCCAAGCTATCCATAAATTATCTCTCTTTATGGCGGTCTCCTCTATCTTCGTCTATTTTTATCTTCTTCATCTTCTTTCTCCTCATCTTCTTCTCCTCTTTTTCCTCCTCCTTCACCTTATTCCTTGTTGGTGGCCTCTCTACCCTCCTTCTTTTTTTCCTTATTCTCTTTCTCTTCCAAACTAACCCATAAGCCTTATCTCTTGAGATGACCCCCTCTAAATCCGACCCTTCTCACCGACAAAAAAAAATCCTTCTCCTCTCCTTCTTCCTCACTTATTTTTCTTTCTTCATGATGGCTCGCTCCCTCCATCTCCTTTTCTTCCTCATCCATTTCACCTCCTCATTCTCTTTTTCCTCCAAACCGTCCATAAGCCATCTCCTTCACGTCGTTTCCTTCCACCTCTATCCCTTTCCATCAATAACATATTTTTTCTCCTCTTCTCCCTCCCCACCCTCTTCTCCTTTTTCTCCTCCTTCCTC
The DNA here is from genome assembly GCF_000442705.2 of Elaeis guineensis. Lineage (NCBI taxonomy): Eukaryota > Viridiplantae > Streptophyta > Magnoliopsida > Arecales > Arecaceae > Elaeis > Elaeis guineensis. The sequence goes on along the minus strand of NC_025999.2, from coordinate 96,207,661 downwards.
TCTTCTAACCCATTCCTTATCTGCGACTATTCTTTCCTCCTTTCCTTTCTCCTCATCTATTTTTTCTTCTAATCTTCTTCCTCCTCTAAGTCCATTCATGAATAAAGAGTATTTTCATTAATTGAGAAAAAAATCTAATACCATTTATTGATAAAATAAATGACTGGACCATATTAAAACATATCGATAACTAGAAGAGTCAGTTTAACACTTTTTAGATTACAGGGGGTATAAGTAAAACTAAGCTAAAATTGAGGGAATATTTCTATAATTTATCCAATAAATTATTAAGAAAAGAAGTTATATTATTTGTTTAATAATATATATTATTAATCAACTATATGTGAGGTTATGGTGGGGTTGATAGGAGACAAAATTATTGCAATGAATTTGGTTCCTTTTTTTCTTTTGCAAGACCATTATTTTTGTGTAATCTTTAATTTTAGCAACACCCGTATAGATCTGAATTGCAATTATAATTAAGGGATAGCGATGACCCATTTACATTTCGATTCTCAACAATGAATAGTTTCCACAATTGAAGCCTAGATGAGTTGCCCGATTTGGAGCCAAGTCTATGCATTTGCTGCTAGGCCTACTTTATCGGGCTGGGCTTGAATCTGAGTTATCGATCTTTTTGAGGATAGAAAATAGTAGATTATAAAAAATAAATTTTGAGCTAAGAAAGAACTCAACAAATACTGGTATAACAGGTCAGATTTCAGATAGATTCGGTAGATAAGTTCAATGCTCAAACCCTAGAAAATATCCAAGTTTAGTGTCATGTTATCCATAAATATCTTTTGACCACTCAATACACATGCTTGATTTTTAAATCTTATGATTTTTGGTGCATAAGTGGTTAGAGATAATAGATCACATCCAATCACTTGAATTATTAATATCGGATCCCTATTGTTCTATTAGAACTAGTTGTATCTGACTTTAAACTCGGCTAACCAAACTTAACTCAGATCCAGTTAATCCTAACTAGATAATAGGAGTTCAATATTGTTAATGTTAAGATTTGATGCCTCGAGATTCGATCCATATTGAACCTACACATGATGAAAAACGGAGTTCAACAAAATCAAGATCATCTCAAACAGAGCTCGAACGGAGGAGATACGCGTGAGAGAAGTCGGCATGAAATTCAGAGCGATGGAGGACTGCCGGTAGTGGGTCGGTGGAGTGGTGGTGGCACGACCGCGCGCATCTCCTACCGCACCCAGGCCGTGCCCAGGCCCAGGCACGGCCCAGGCCCACGCGTGCCCTGGGAGCCCGATAGCATGGTCCAAGGTGGACTGGGTGGTGCATGGAGGGGTCTGTGGACCATGTGGGTATTTTTCATACATTTTGCATGGTCCACGGCACTGTTCCATGGGCCGATGCATGATCAGAGGGTGTGGGTTGATTGCGGTGATGATCCAATAGTCTGGGACTTAATCTGGGTCTTATTAGGAGTTTTAATCACTTCCTAATTGGGTTTTTTAGCCTTTAAAAGGTTATGATCGTGAACAAAAAGATATGGACGTGTGGTGGCTTTGGTTTTGTCGTGCACGGCTTCATCAGCTGTGGAAAAACCCACAGAAGAGGACCCACATGAAGAGAGAGGTGCGAGGATACTGAGAGAAGAAGGAGCAGAGCTCCTAGACAGCGGATAGTGATCACTTCAGAGGTTTAAAGGGGTCTTCCTAGAGAGAGCTTTTGTGAGAAAGAACTTCTTGTGAGAGAGAAATTCGGTGTACGAGGGTTGAGGGTGAGATTTTTTCTTGTAATATTTCTTTTTCATAGTGAAGTTTACATGCCCCATGGAGGCGAGCCCCTTTTTGGTTGATCCACGTATTTTGATTATTTTTTATTTTATTTTTTTTCTTTCTGCTGTATCGTACAGTATCGAAAAGGTCCTGAGAGGTGGTGTCCTGACCGGACATCCACCTTACAAGTGGTATCAGCGTGAGGCAGTACAAGGATGCAAATTGCAGCGATGGTGAGCAAGACTGAAGATGGAAAAAATAGGATCAATTAAGATGGAGATCAACAAGTTTGATGGAAAGAGCAATTTTTTTTATGGCAGGTAAGAGTGAAGGATGTGCTCATCCAGCAAGGGTTGATTGATGCTCTCTTATGCGATGAGAAGTGACCACCATGGAGGTACAGATTGAAAATGGCTACAGATGTAGATGGTGAGTACCATCTATATGTACCTAGCAGATGAGGTGGTGATCCATGTGCTTAGCGAGACTTTTCCGATGGTACTGTGATCGAAGCTCGAAGAGTTGTACATGGTAAAATCTTTCACCAACACTCTTTTTCTTTGGAGGTAGTGATGCAATCGTGATGCTGTCGTTAGGACATCATGATTATCAATCAAATTCTGACTTCAATAAAAATTAAAAAATATGTAGAAAGTAGTGAGTCGGATCGAATCCACAGAGAAGGTAAGATTTTGATTTTAAATCTTTGATTTTACAAAAAAAAATAAAATTTTGGAGAAAGCAATTTAAGTCGAAAAATAAAAATTAAAAGTGCGAAAAATAAATCGGACACTAAGATCTACTAACTAGATCCTAGCATCTATTTGCAATAAAAATAAATAACAAAAATTTAAAAAATATGAAAATAAATTGATACTAAAATCTACTAATTAGATCCTAACATCTATATGTAAAAAATAAAAGACAGGAATTTAAAGTGTAGAAAATAAATTTTATATTAATTAAAATTAAAATTCAAGTACAAAAAATTTAAAAGAATAATAAAATAAAATAAAAATAAAATTATAATAAAGATCTGAAGTTGATCAGCCAAGCCTCGTCGAAAGATGGTTTATGATCTCTCCATCTTCTGTCATGCTCCGTAGAGCGTACCGACTTCTCTCTTTTTTTCCTTGGGTCCTAAAGCTATTTAATTTTTTTTATTTTTTTTATATTTTTTATTCAATTTTTTTGCTTCCAAAGTTTATTTCGGACCTCCTATTTATAGATAAATTTTTCATAATTTTTTGATAGGAAAAGGAGTCCTAAAACCCTTAGAAATTATTTTGATCTCCTTAAAATATTTCTGGCCATCGGATGGAGCTTGAACCACCCAGATCTGATAAAAAATCATAGTTTTAATCCTTATTAAAGTTGGATCGAATGTCAGCGTTGGATCTGGGTTCTGATGAAGTTTTGGCCGTCGGATTGCGCAAAAGAATCATATTCAAAGTTGGGAGCGATAACAGCCGTTGGATCGCGTAAAGGATTGCTTTTGGGCTGTCAGATCATGCAAAAGAATCTTATTCAAAGTCGGCAACGAGTCTGAACCATCGGATCTGGGTCGGATTGAATCTCAGCCGTTGGATCATGCTCAGGATCTTTCTCTCGCTGTGAACCACACCTGTGGACCGTGTGAATTTTTTGTGGACCACGCCCTGGCTCTGTGGACCGATCGACTGGTCCACTGTACACCGAAGGCTATTTTTTTTATTTTTTAGGATATTTTGGCTCCGTTTTCGCTCTGATTTTTTACCTGAAAAGTAAAAAAAAATATGTATTAAATTCTTCAAAAAATTTTCTTCATTTTGGTACTTAAATTGCTCAATTAAATTAACATATATTTTTTATAAATATATCTAATTTCATATTTTTTAAAAAATTACTTATTTTTAAAAAAATTCAATAAATTCATGAAATTAGGATTTTTAAGAAGATGTTAGCATCATAAATTATCAAAAATATCTTCAATAAATATAAAAATATATCACTTATCACACTCCCCAACTTAAACTTTGCTCGTCCTCAAGTAAGGAAAGAATTTAGAATTAAGTACATTTAACTTAAAGTTTCGAATTTTACCAAATAATTTTCAAAAGATCATTAATGTTCAGTAGAGTGTGAATGAGTATATCATTGGGGTATTAATACTAGTCAATATGAGAGTTAAATTAAGAACACTAATTTTTTTTTAACTTTTCCAAATTTATCCTACCTTTATCTCCAAATCATTCACCTTCACATGACAAGTATATTGTTACTTCCATCCTTCATTTATTGATTGATTTTTTTTTTTAATATTTACTGCTATTGAGTATCTTAACCCCTTAAGCTTTCTGTTTGACCCATGTAGCAATTTTCAATCAATGACTCCAAACTAGATGGCTTTAGGACACTAGGTATAAAATATCCCTCGAACCTGCTTGCTCAAATCAAACAGACTTCGAGTTAAAACTAGCTTTACAACAAAGCTTCTTTGCCCTTTATATCTTTTGACGTAAAACTCAATGCTTGCTTAGGCAAAGAGGCCCGGTTACTCAGTATGAAGTACTTGAAATTTTTTTTTTGAATATATGAAGAAACGTATAGTTACCCTACACAAGCTCATAAAAAGTAAATTCTTCTTTGATGCTGGTAGAAAAATTTAGAAATACTCAAAGAAAACTGTTTAAGTTCTAAACTTAACTCTTTATTGAGTTTTCTTAATACTTGATCCCTCAATATCTCACAAATTCTCTGATCTGTGTATCAATTTTCTTTTAAAATGCTCGATTTAACTCGATTCTTAAGTGTGATCAGATGCTTAAATACTAAATACTAACTTACTTGAGGACTTAAAAAAAAATTTTATTCTCCTCCCAACTTAATCAACATTGTCCTCGATGAAGTAGAAAAAATGAACAGTGATGTAAAGAGAAAGAAAAGGAGAGATATCACCTGATCCATAAGTCTTTTCAAAACTGATTCTCCTCCAATTTAGCCAAGATTATTTTCAAATTCCTACAAAAAAAATACTAAGTAAGACTCGCTTAACCTAAACAAAATACAAAAGATAGCAAAAAGTACAAAACTGAAAATTGAAAACTGGGTTGCCTCTCAGGAAGCGCTAAGTTTACCGTCTTCAGCCAGACCATGCTGATTCTCTCACCTATCCGTGTTGAATATTGGATTGACAAATTTCAATGATTTTGGATTGTCAATATTATGAAGATGGCCTATGATAAATTTTAGTATTTTATTGCCAATCTTCAAAAAGTATTTCACATCCCCATTTTTAATTGTAGTAAGATAATTTTTAGATCCTTGTTTGTTAAGAATTTCTCCTTTTTATTCTTCTAAAATGCTCATGAATTGAGATTTTGGGTTAGGAACTAAGTTTGAAGAAATAGGCACTGGAAGGATATCTTTTGATTTTAAACATGTGTTCTCAAGTGTGATCAAAGATAATTTTAATTCTGAAGGAGATAGTAATTCTAAAGTGGAAGAACGTACTGGCTTCTAAGGCGAAGAAAATGAGACTCTTGATGGATATATCTTGGGTAACTCATCCACTCTCTTCTTTTCTTCACTTAGATCAACATCAGTACTAAGCTCAGGTTCTTCTATTGGATTAGTCTCAGTACTAATCTCCTCTTCTAAATTTTCTTTTTGGCTAGCATCAGTACTAGCCTCACTCACCTGGACTTGATATGGGTTCCTTAAGAATCCTATCATTTTTAAGCTCAGAAATTACATTATTACTTACAAATTGGGAATTTTTAGGTGGACCATTGGATTGATGACTAGGTCCAGGTGATTGGTGGATGGGTGGGTCATTTTCAAAATTTGATATTTGTTCGTTTGGCAATTGACTAATTCTCTCCTCATGGTAGATTCAGTTAATTGATCTATTTGTGCTTCTAGCCTAGCGAGGGATTGCTGTTGGGTCATGATCATTTATTGAAGTTGGCTAAATCTATCGTTGGCTAGATTGATCTGTTGAGGAGGTGGGTATAACGACTGATTGTAATAGGATGGCTAGATAGGCTGACTAGGCTAACCACTATTATAGGCATAATTTGGTATTGGAGCCCATTCTGAAAGTTTTGCACAGAAAAAATTTGGGTCTGAGCCTGAGTCTGTTGGGATCTCCAAGAAAAATTAGGGTGGTTCCTCCAGCCCGAATTATATGTGTTAGAGAATGGATCATTGACAGGTTTGGAGTAACCTTGAGCATCTTGAACTTGTTCTTAAATGAAAGGTGGAAACTATGCAGCTGTAGGACATTCGCTTACATGATGGGCTGGGCTAGCACAGATAGAAAAATCTCCTGATAATTAGAAGGTTGTGTGTATTGCACAGGAGATTGTAGATCTAAGGCTAGACATTTATCTATAAGAAGGTCAATTTTAGACTATTAGGTTCAGATCGGCCTTAGAACTAGAGTCTGTTTGCTTGATCTCAAAAATTCCTGCCTGCTTTTGGTGAGGGATTGATCTTTCGTAGGAGGATAATGAAGCATGATTGATTGAATTTTTACTCAAAGTTTCAAATAAAGTATAGGCTTCATCCTCACTTTTACTCATGAATGCACCCCCATAAGATGCATCTACCATCTGTCTGTATTGGTCACCTAAACCCTCATAAAAAACTTGAACAATTTGCCACTTAGATAGACAATGATGTGGGCATTTTCTAAGAAGTTTCTTAAGTCTCTCCCATGATTCATGAATTTGTTCTCCTGGAAGCTGAGCAAATCCAGTGATGGCTCGCCTCATGGTGTTGGTTCGACTTATGGGATAGAATTTTTTAAGAAATTGGTGCTGCATTTCAGCCCAAGTTTGGATTGGTCTCCCTATTGTGCCAAGCCAGCACTTGACTTTGTCTTTAAGTGAGAAAGAAAATAAGGTCAATCTAAGTGCATCATCAGTAAAATTTTGAATTTTCACTGTAGAATAAATTTTGAAGAACTCATCCAGATGCTTGTAAGGATCTTCATTAATATTCCCATAGAAAGATGGGAGCATCTGGATTGTGGTCGACTTGATCTCATAGTGGCTTGCAAGGATATCAGGTAAGTGGATACAAGTCAATGGGTTATAGATGGAAGGAATAAAATATTTCTTCATCTATCTAGGTGGTTCTCTAGGATCTCCAGCCATCTAATTTTCAGATTTAATATGAATCAACCATTCAATCTCAGGATTGGGTTCAACTAGGTCAGGATAGAGAGATCTTCTACCTTGCATATACCAGTGCAAACCCTAATATATGATTCAAGTTTTGTTTTTGTTTCATTTTTTTTAAGAGAAAAAGGAGAGAGAAGAAAGAAAGAGCCCTAGACCTAGATACGTATGGTGGGAAGAATTAGTTGTGGTTTAGTATTAATTACAATCAAGTTAGCAAATAATTAAACCTAGACATCTATGGGTTTCTTAGACCTAACAGTTTGATGTAGAGTGGCTTAGCTTAAATGCAAATTGGGTTTGTTCTCACTTCCTTCAACTAGTCAGGTAAGAGATGGGATCATGGGGGTCCCCCATTGCTTGCCTTAGACACCAATTGAATTGGCCAAGTAAGCTAACGTAACCAATTAAATAACCATAAATTCACTTAGGCTGAGCCTTTATAACCTCTAGCCTTAGACACCAGTTTCAGGAGTGAGTCCAAACTTACTTTGCACTTGACTTCAACAAAATACTCAAACTGAACTCAATTGATCCTAGGGACCAATGTCTACTTGATTTTAGTTAGGCTAGGGTTAATGTGGGATGCTGGTTGGTTGTTTTTGGATCAAGAAAGGGTGATGAAATTCTCACCTTATCTTGTTATGGGTGTTGCTCTTAAATTGATTTGAGATGAATATGCATAACCAATTTCAAACAAGGGTTCTATACAACTAAATTAGATACATGAAACTAATAAAACTTAAAAGCTTATCTTGTCTCCAGTGATCACCAAAAATAAATCTACAATGATGAATGCTCCTAAAAATTAAGTTTCTACTCTTGTCATACAATTTTTATTAGGTTTATGTGGATGAATTTTAGGTTAATTAAAAAAATAATAATTAATACTAAAAAAAATAGTTAAGGTTAGGGTTAGGATTGATCTCACCAAGCAAAATTGAAAGCTTTCTATCTCTTTTTTTTTGAATTTTTATTATTTTCTCCAGCAACGGTGCCAAAAATTGATGCGATCGTGATGCTGTCGTTAGGACACCGTGATTATCAATCAAATTCTGACTTCAATAAAAATTAAAAATATATAGAAAGTAGTGAGTCAGATCGAATCCACAGAGAAGGTAGATTTTGATTTGAAATCTTTGATTTTATAAAAAAAATAAAATTTTAGAGAAAATAATTTAAGTTGAAAAATAAAAATTAAAAGTGCAAAAAATAAATCCGATACTAAGATCTACTAACTAGATCCTAACATCTACTTGTAAGAAAAATAAATAATAAAAATTTAAAAAATATAAAATAAATTGGTACTAAGATTTATTAATTAGATCCTAGCATCTACGTGCAAAAATAAAAGACAGGAATTTAAAGTGCAGAAAAATAAATTTTTATTAATTAAAATTAAAATTAAGTATAAAGAATTTAAAATGAATAATAAAATAAAATAAAAATAAAACTGTAATAAGAATCTGAAGTTGATCAGTCAAATCTCGACGGAAAGATGGTTGATGACCTCTTCATCTTTCATCGTACTCCGTAGAGCGAACCACTTCTCTCCTTCTTTTTCTTGGGTCCCTAAAGCTATTTATTTTTTTTCTACACTTTTTACTCAATTTTTTTACTCCCAAAGCTTATTCCCAGATCTCCTATTTATAGATAATTTTTCATAATTTTTTGGTAGGAAAAGGAGTCCTAAAACCTTTAGAATTCGTATTAATCTCCTTAGGAATATTTCTGACCATTGGATGGAATTTGAACCGCCCAGATTGATAAAAAATCATAGTTTTAATCCTTATCAAAGTCGGATCGAATGTCAGTCGTTGGATCTGGGTTCTGATGAAGTTCTGACCGTTGGATTGCGCAAAAGAATCCTATTCAAAGTCGGAAGCGATAACAGCCGTTGGATCGCATGATGGATTGCTTCTGGGCCGTCGGATCGCGCAAAAGAATCCTATTCAAAGTCGGCAACGAGTCTGAACCGTCGGATCTGGGTCGGATTGAATCTCACCCATTGGATCATGCCCAGGATCTTTCTCTCGCTGTGAACCCGCCTGTGGACCGCGTGAAGTTTCCTGTGGACTGCGCCCTTGCTCTATGGACCGACCGACCGATCCACTGTACACCGAAGGCTATTTTTTTTATTTTTTAGAGTATTTTATCTCTATTTTTGCTCTGATTTTTTGCCTGAAAAGTAAGAAAAAATATGCATTAAATTTTTCAAAAATTTCTCTTCATTTTGGTGCTTAAATTACTTAATTAAATTAACATCTATTTTTTTATAAATATATCTAATTTTATTTTTTTTTTAAAATTACTTATTTTAAAAAAAAATTAATAAATCATGAAATTAGGTTTTTAAGAAGATGTTAGCACCATAAATTATCAAAAATACCTTCAATAAATTAAAAATATATCACTTATCAGGTAGTTCTATCAACTGCGGATGATTGAAGACAGAGCGTGCAGGAGTATCTCAGCCACTTCAGAAGATCTTCACCGACCTCCTCGCGTTGGTGAGAATGTTGAGGAGAAGACTAGGATGCTGGTCTTGCTAGCATCGCTTTCATCTTCATATGAGTCCTTGGTGACTGCTCTTCTAGTGGAAAAGAGCACTATCAAGATGGACGAAGTCACCACGGCGATACTCCAGAATGAGGTTCTCAGGAGGAAGAATTCAGCTTCGAGCTCAAGTAGTGGTAGCTCAGCTTTGGTGGCTTTTGAAGGAGCATGAGGTAGTAGACGGAGCGATAGGAGATCGCGATAAGGGCGGTCTAAGTCCAGGAGGGACTTGAGCAAAATCAGGTGTTACCGGTGTGACAATTGGGATATCTAGTCAGAGATTGCTCTCAACTCAAAAATCAAATAATGGCTGCTGTGATGACAGCTAGTAGCGATTCAGAGGGAGATATCTTGAAGATATCTGATGAGGTATCTACTTCTTTCCAGCAGTGAATCTTAGGTTCTGCATGCACCCATCATGTATGTTGCGGAGAGGAGCAGTTTGTCTCTCTGAAGAACAGTGAGGGCACTGTTTATCTGTCAGATGGATCGAGCTGTGTGATCAGAGATATCGGAATGGTGAGCTGAACGACGCATGATGGTGCAGTGAAGAGATTGAAGAAGATCCGATACATACCCATTTCAGATAAAATTTTATCTTACTAAGTAGACTGGATTCGAGAGGCTACAGGACAATAGCTGGTGGAAGAATCCTGAAGGTGCTACTGGTGATAGGATTATTCTAGATGGGTAGAAGGAGAAGAGAGGATATTATTACTGACAGGGAGCCCAGTGCGAGGTGGAGCTTCAGGAGCCAGGAGCGAGGTAGAGCTCTAAGTGGAAGTGGAGCTCCAAGGGAGGTAGATCGGACACGAGACAGGAGACTCGAGAGGACAAGAGGCGATGTCGCAAAGTAAGATTCCTCTTGCTGTAGGATGATGCCCCGAGTAGGTCTCAGATCAGGAAAAGTATAGCATACGATGGAGATGGGATGGAGCAGTCTGGCTCGACTCCCATGTTTGTCTATCCATGATCAACAGGTGATTGCCTTAGGATATGGGGGTGAGGAGATCCAAAAGCTTTCGAAGTTAGGAGGAGGACGAATAATGAATCGAGATGAAGATTATTAGGATTTGATACCTCGATATTTGATCCATATTGAGCCCACAGTGAGATCACGATGAAAAATAGAGTCCAACAAGATCAATATCACCTCAAACAGAGCTCGAACAGAGGAGATACGTGCAAGAAAAGTCGGCACGAAATCCAAAGCGATGGAGGACCACCTACAGTCGGTCGGTGGAGCAGCAGCGGTGCTGCCTCGCGTGGCCCAAACATAGTAGCAACGGCCGAGCGAGCGGCACCTGGCCCGGGCCCGGGCGCGCGGGCTGTGGCCCAAGCCCAGGCATGCGGGTGCACAGGCTGGGCCAGGCCCGGGCGTGCGGGCATGGCTCAGGCCTAGGTGTGTGGCGCGGGCACGGCCCAGGCCCACACATGCCCTGAAAGCTCAACAGCCCAATCCACGATGGATCAGGCGGTGCATGAAGGGGTCTATGGACTGCATGGGCATTTCCCACGCATTTCGCATGATCCACGATACTATTCCATAGACCGACGCACGATCTAAGGGCTTGGGTTGATTGCAGTGACAATCCAACGGTTAGAGACTTAATCTGGGCCTCATTAGGAGTTCTAATCACTTCCTAGTTGGGTTTCTTAGCCTTTAAAATGTTGTGATCGAGAAAGATAAGGACGTGTGGTGGCTTTAGTTTTAATTTGCCGTGCACGGCTTCATCAGCTGTGAAAAAACCCACAACCACGAAGAGAGAGGTGCGAGGATGTTGAGAGAAGAAGGAGCATGGCTCCTGAACAGCGGACAGTAGTTGCTTCAAAGTTCAGAGGGGTCTTCCTAGAGAGTACTTTTGTGGGGGAGAACTTTCTGTGAGAGAGAAATTAGATGTACTAGGGTTGAGAGTGAGATCTCCTCTTGTAATATTTTTTTTTTCATAGTGAAGTTTGCATGCCCCGTGGAGGCAAGCTCTTTTTTGGCTGATCCACGTATTTTATTATTTTTTATTTTATTTCTTCTTTCTTCCTGCTGCATCACGTAGTATCGAAAAGATCTTGAGAGGTGGTGTCATGGCTAGACATCCACCCTATAGTTAATGTGGCTTGAATTTGGATATTTTTATGAGTCCAAATTATGACCCGACCTGAAGAACCCGTGTTGCGATCCGAATGAAATATTTTGTGAGGTTTGTAGTGGTAGCGGAGGGCATGGGCCGGTAGCGAAGGGTACGGACCTATCTAAATATTGTATTTTCTGCCAATCTCAGTAGTTTTTGTGAGAGATTTGAAAAATCACACTAGGGCTAGGATTTGGAGAGTTCTAAGTGATTGTATTTCTTTTTTTTCATCATAGTAAATTTTTTTTTCTCATGTCTTGTCTGTGGACATAGGCTTTACAATCGAACCATGTAAATCTTGTGTCAACTTTCTTCTTTTCTCTATTCTGTGTGGTTGTGCGAGTCTGTGTGTGCCTTATTTTATATTTGTTATAACAAATATCAACGATCCAACCATAAGATATGGTTTATGATTTCTATATTACTTATACACTAAAATTAATATAATTTGGAAAGCCCTAATCAATATATTAAGTGGTCAAAAAATGGACACTCTAATCAGATTTTTTATCCCAGTAATAAATATGAGAAGAACCAATGAGCTTTAAATTTACAAATTATTGATATTTATCATTTACATGAAGCAATAAAACTTTGCATCTATCTCTCAAATTATGCTCGTTAAGGGGATCCATAAAAAAGTTTACTATGTTGCGTTGAAGTCAGAGGTATGAAGTGGTCCGTCTGTTCGGAAAACAATGTTTTTCTCCCTACAAATATGGGATACCTTGTAACAGCACAAAAAACTCCAAAAGCCCCTTTAAATCCAAACACCAAATGGGCTTGATCCTATGCTTCTCTACCTTTCACCTTTTTTTTTTTTTGGTAGAATCTACCTATCACTTAATATCAACGATCAGAAGCGGAAAGCCTTAAAATATGCATGGGAGGAAAAACATCCTCTATGTTCCAGCCAAAGACTCCTAGCTCGGCATATGAAGTATTATCTACTGTGGTCTATAAAAAATAAAAGGTATATCATAGTCACAGGTTTAGGAGGCCACTAATATTGCAGCCAAAAATTTATGGCTCGATACGTGAAGTATTATCCGTTTTATTTTATGAAGAACAAATGGTATATCACCATCATAATTTTGGAACCTGAATGTATTGTCTGCTCTGATTGATGAACCTCATGATTTTACTTTTCAAAAGATGTCTCATGTTGGGTATAAAATACCCCCCAGCCGAAGTTCGTGACGGAATGACCCTCCGGGATTCTACCGACTTCCGACCTTCGGCGGTATCTCTCCGAACCTCTCTGCGGCCGAGCCTCGCAACGCTCCCAAGTTTTGCCGACGGATAAATCCTCACCAGCATCGACCAGATTCTTCACGACAGACGGGCTCCTACGGGAGCCGGACTTCGTCACCGGCTTCGACTGCAGGTGAACTTCATCCGGACTCCTACGGGAGCCGGACTTCATCCTCGGCTTCTACTGCAAGTGAACTTCGTCCGGACTCCTATGGGAGCCGGACTTCGCCCCCGACTCTGGCTACAGGAAGACCCCACCCGGACTCCTACGGGAGCTAGATCTCGTCTCCGACTCCGGCTGCGGGAAGACTCCATCCGGACTCCCACAGGAGCCAGACTTCGAGCTCCTCTCAGGCGGGTAGCTAGCCTCCTCTCTCTGCCAGACACTCCAGTCGAACTTCGGCCGACAGGCCTGGACCCCCTGGCAGGCCACAGTAACGGCCACGACTCTGCTCCACTCCCTGCAATAGATTCGTGCGGCTCCATCACTCCCGGCAGGCCGCAGTAACGGTCACGACTCTGCTCCACTTCCTGCGATGGATTTCGCACGGCTCCATCACTCCCTGCGGACCACAATAATGGTCACGATTCTGCTCCACTTCCTGCGACGGATACCACGCGGTTCCTCCACCCTCTGGCAAGTCGCGACAACGGACGCCGCTCCACCCCCCGCAACAAACTCCACGTGGCATGTCCCGGTGATGGCCACGATCCTACTCCACTACTCTTCGCAACAAACTCCTCCTGACCCTGGACAGCCCACTGCCAGACGGGTGCAGACATCGCTATCAGTCCGTTGCTCCCTCTGCCTATAAAAGGGGACCCCAGATACGTTATTCTCTAAGCTCTAATTTCTATCCCAAAACTCTGCTAAAATTTTCGTTTGAGCACTCCATTCTTGTTGAGGCAGAGAACTGACTTGAGGTCGGAAGGTCTTGCCGGAGCAACCCCAATTCCGGTTTAGACTTCTTTTGCAGGTCCCGACGGCAACCGCGACTCCCTCGACTCCAGCTTCTCCGACGCAGACGGATTTTTGCACCAATAGGATTGCGCTAGAAGGAGGGCTTGAACCTTCGCAGTACCCTTGTTCTTAAAGGAGCGCTCAACGGGACCACCTCCGGTCATTTTCTCCGACATCCACTCTCCTTCCCCCGCTAGGTCTTCGCCCGATGCCTCCCCGCAAAGCATCCACATGGGATCCACGACCTCTGCGGCCAGATCTCAGGCTCCGGCCTCACCTCCAGTTTCCCAGCCTCCTCCTCCTCCTCCGGCAATGGCCGTCGGCTTGGGGCGGTCAGGCAATCGGCCTCCGACGGATTTCACCAACACCATCTCGGGAGAATCCCGACAGGGAGCAACCAACGTATTGGCCGTACCTCCCAAGCGACAAAAGATTGAGGAGCCCATAATCTTTACTGAAGAAGATGCTCGGAGAGTTCAATTCCCTCATAACGATGGTTGTAGTTTCCTTGAATATAGCAAATTACGACGTCCGCCGCATTCTTGTCGACAATGAAAGTTTGGCCGACATCTTGTTTTACGATGCCTCTCAAGAATGTCCATCCTTGACGGCCATTTAAGGCAATTAGCTCCCCTCTGGTAGGGTTTACCGGGATGCTGTCCCGGTGGAGGGAGTGATAACTTTGACCGTAGCTGCGGATCGATATCCAAGACAATCCAGGGCTCTGGTGAATTTTCTAGTGGTGAAGGCCCGTCAGCCTACAATGCGATCCTCGGCCGACCTGACCTCAATGCTCTCCGGGCCGTCGTGACAACCTACCATTTGAAGTTGAAATTCCTACCAACCAGGGGATCGGAGAGGTCAGGGAGACCAGACCCTGGCCAGACACTGCTACAAATAGCCTTGCAAAGAAGTGACCAATCCGACCTCTGCCCGGTTGATGGGCTGGACGCCCGCGACGACCTCACTGAGGAGAGGGGGGCCCAATCGAAGATCTGGTTTCGATCCTTTGAACGACGGGAATACGGAGCATGTGGTAAAGATCGGCTCCAACCTGGGGGAAGAGGTGCGGGCGCATCTCGTCGATTTTCTATGAAAGAATGTGGACGTTTTCGCTTGGGTCCCAACAGACATGCCGGGGATAGACACGGAAGTCATGGAGCACTGTCTGGCCATCGATCCAAAGCATCGACCGATGAAAGAAAAAATTCGAGGTCATGCACCAGAGAGGCAGAAAGCGATAGCCGAGGAAGTGGACAAACTCCTGAAAGCCAGATTCATTAGGGAAGTTAATTATCCTGACTGGATTTCCAACGTTGTCCTAGTTAAAAAGGCAAACGGCAAGTGGAGGATGTGTATAGACTTCAAAAAACTGAATAAAGCCTATCCAAAGGACAGCTACCCTCTGCCCAGAATTGATCAACTGGTGGACGTGACCTCGGGCCATGAGCTTCTCACCTTCATGGATGCATTCTCCGGCTGTAACCAAATCAGGATGGCACCGGAAGACGAAGAAAAGACGCTTTCATTACTAACCGTGGCCTTTACTGTTACAGGGTCATGCCTTTTGGCCTCGAAAATACAGGCTCAACCTACCAACGGCTGGTGAACAAAATCTTTAAGGAGCAGATCGGCCGCAATATGGAGGTCTACGTGGACGACATGCTCGTGAAAAGTAAATCTTCCATGAACTACGTCGCCGACCTCGAGGAGACCTTCGACGCCCTCCGAAAATATAAGATGAAGCTGAACCCGACTAAATATGCTTTCGGAGTGACCTTGGGGAAGTTCCTGGGCTTCATGGTATCGGGGGCGGAATTGAAGCCAACCCAAAAAAAATTCGCGCCATCCAGGAGATGGCCGCCCCGAATCGATAAAGGAGGTTCAGCGCCTTACAAGGAGGGTAGCAGCCCTGAATCGTTTCGTTGTGAGGTCAGTCGAACGGTGCTTACCCTTCTTCCAGACCTCAAGCGGTCGAAGAACTTCTGTTCGACCGCTGAGTGCCAACAGGCATTCGAAGAGCTAAGGAGCTACCTCGGCTCGCCTCCGTTGTTGGCGAAGCCCGAGCCTGGAGAGGAACTATTTTTGTACCTGACGGTCTCCCCCATGGCTCTCGCGGCAGTCCTTGTCAAGGAAGAAGAAAAAGTCCAGCGGCCGATCTACTACGTCAGTCGCGCGTTGAGAGACGCCGAAACCAGGTATACTAAATTAGAGAAACTAACTTACGCCCTGTTGATTGCAGCCCGGAGGCTCCGACCCTACTTTCAAGGACACACCATAACGCTGCTCATTGACCAACAGATCAAGGCGATTCTACACCGGGCGGATGCCTCCGGAAGGATGGCGAAATGGACGATTGAGCTCACAGAATTGACATCAACTATCGACCTAGATCAGTAGTGAAAGCCCAGATATTGGCGGATTTTATAGTGGAGTGCACTATCCCGGAGGAGGCCGAACCTGAACAGGGCGAAATTGATGGCCTGGAGCCCCGACCGAACTCCCCCAGAGAAGAAGCAGACCCCTCTGGTTGCTTTTGGGCCCTCTACGTGGATGGGTCTTCCAATATGTCGGGGGCAATGCGGGCCTGATCTTGATCAGTTCAGAGGGAATCGTCGAGAGTACGCTCTGCGCTTCGAGTTCCCGCGACAAATAATGGAGCAGAATATGAAGCTCTGATCACAGATTGAAGATCGCCAAAGAGTTGGGAGTAGATCGGCTCCAAGTTCACAGCGACTCCCAATTGGTAGTGGGGCAAGTCAACGAAAACTATGAAGCGCGGGAGGATAGCATGGCTAAGTATCTTGAAAAGGTAAAGGAGCTCGTCCCCCCTTCAGTAGCTTCAACATCAGGCAGATTTCAAGGATGAAAAATACCAGAGCCGATCTTCTCTCCAACTGGCTACGCTGGCTCGGCTGAATTGCCCAAGGGTGTTCTCTTTGAAGTTCTGAAGTATCCAAGTATGGAAGAATCACGGCCGTGATGGAAATTGATCACGAGTCCAGTTGGGTCGACCCCCTGATGGCATATCTCAGGGATGGAGTTCTTCCTCATGATGCAAAAGAAGCTCGAAAGCTCAGAAATCAAGCCTCCGATACATCCTTTATGAGAACAAGTTGTACAAGAGATCATACTCTTTGCCCCTTCTAAAATGCCTCCGGCCTTCGGAAGCTGAATACCCTTGTGGGAGGTGCATGAAGGAATCTACGGAAGCCATCTGGGGGCTAGATCTTTATCCCACAAGTTAAAAAAAAAAAGGAGAAAAGGGAGGGGAGTTAAAAAGGAAAGCGACGGACTGCGTCAGCGATAGATGAAAAACAAACAGCATCAAAGATGCAGGAAACCTCGTCCCAGCGAGGATCGGGGTTCTTATCAAAAACCCGACCTTCAAGAAAGCCCTCAACGCAAGCCGAGATAAGACGACTTCCTCAGGGTGACAGAAGCTCGGACCTCCGAGCTCGAACTCTGAAAAAGGGCGTCAAAACTGAGTGACCCCGGGCAAATCTGCGGCCATAGATGAAAGGAGGGTCAATGCGACGGTAATCGGGTACCTCCGAACGGCATCGATTTCAAGCGAGGCAAAAGCCGAAAGAAGCTCGGCAAGCGGCGATTCAACACATGAGTAAAAGAGATAGCGAAAAATTCTCTTCTCATATTATTTATTAAATATACATTACAGAGCCATTAAGGCTGAAGAAGAAGGATGACTGAAAAAGCAAGCCAATGCGGCAACGACCAGCGACCTCCGGACGACGTCGAAAAAAAAAAAAAGAAAGAAGACAAAAAAGAGAAGAGAAAAAGAAAAAGAAGGGAATACAACAATGACAATGGTAAATGAAAGAAGTTCGCATGCAGCAATTCGATGCAAAGCGCGAATGAAGTAACAAAATCTCCTTCTCATTCTTGATTAACAAAGGTGTACGTTACAAACCCTGGGGGTCGGAAAAAAAAAATCACTACAAGACTCAAAAGAAACACGTTGGAGACCACTTCAAGCTCCCAACTTCTCCTTCCGGTCCCGTTCGCCTCGGCAGTATTTTTCAGTACGTGTGATAAATCCTTCAGCTCTCTCCCCCCGCCTCATTCCGCTCCATCATCGAAACCCCAACCCTAGGGAAAAAGGTGGGATAGAATTCAAGGGGCAGCGACGGCAACGACAGCGGCGACGACGACCTGCATCAAGAAGAACGGAGGTATCCGAGGCCGCGATGGCTCCGAAGGCATGCACCACCACCGTGTGCTCCACGACAGCTACCGTCCTAGGTACTTTGCAAGGTCGGCATGTGCTACTTCCACCGTCCCCGCAACAATTCTACTGCCCACCATCGGTGCCGACGCTTCTGATCCCTCGGCCCTGACGACGTCAAAATTCCCACAGCTTGTGACGATAACTCTGCCCCCTTGACCGGTGTCGTCCGTACAGCTACTCCAAATTCTCGGGCGAAATGCCCTCACCGGTTGTCCCCGTTATTAAACCCCTATTGTTGAAGGAATTCTCCCTCGAACCCCCTTTGAGGCGATGGGAACCCTCAGTGACAGTTCGACAGTCGGAGAATTCGCAGGCTACTGTTTTCCCCCTCATACTCCTCTTGGTCCACAGCATTCTCTCGAGGTTGGCCTCCGGGGCGGAGGCCCCGACGGGAGAACCCCTCGAAGGGGCTCGGAAGATTGAAGGCGGCGGGGAGCTGGTGGGGATGGCGAAGACTGGTGCAAAGAGTGCTTGGAGTCAAAAAGGCACCGATAGGGGTGGCTAAACTCTCAGACAGAAGAAGGACGCCAACTCTCAGATAAGCGACGGGCCTGGCGCATTATGGCGGCAGATATCCCTAGGTCAACCAGTGCCCGCCACGTGTCCCACTCACCGCGGCATAGGGCTGATCGTTGGCAGGACCATTATGGCGTGGCGTTTGGGACTACGCTCCAGTGGGAATTCCGAAAGGATCCTTTGGATCGCCCCGGTTGGAAAAAGGCTCTAGCACACGCGCATTAAATACCAAAATATCTGAGGGTGATCGTGCACCAGATTTGAGGGGCAACTTCGGCTGTGAAATTTTTTTGTTCTTCCTCCATTCGAAACTCGAACTTGGAAGTAGGGGACTGGTGTTGGGTATAAAATACCCCCCAGCCGAAGTTCGTGACGGGAATGACCCTCGGGGATTCTACCGACTTTCGACCTTCGGTGGTATCTCTCCGAACCTCTCTGCGGTCGAGCCTCCGCAACGCTCTCAAGTTTTGCCGACGGATAAACCCCCACCAGCATCGACCAGATTCTCCACGACAGACGGGCTCCTACGGGAGCCGGACTTCGTCGTCGGCTTCGACTGCAGGTGAACTTCGTCCGGACTCCTACGGGAGCCGGACTTCTCCCCGGCTTCTACTGCAAGTGAACTTCGTCGAACTCCTATGAAGCCAGACTTCATCGCCGACTTTGACTGAGGTGAACTTCGTCCGGGCTCCTACGGAGCCGGACTTCGTCGCCGACTTCGACAGCAGGTGAACTTCGTCCGGACTCCTACGGGGGCCGGACTTCGTCCCCGGCTTCTCCTGCAAGTGAAATTCGTCCGGGCTCCTACGGGAGCCGGACTTCGTCCCCGACTTCTCCTGCAAGTGAACTTCGTCCGGGCTCCTATGGGAGCCGGACTTCATCCCCGGCTTCTACTGCAAGTGAACTTCGTCCAGACTCCTACGGGAGCCGGATTTCGTCCCCGGCTTCTACGCAGTGAATTTCGTCCGGGCTCCTACGGGAGCCTGACTTCGTCGCCGACTTCACTTCAGGTGAACTTCGTCCGGACTCCTACAGGAGCCGGACTTCGTCCCCGCTTCTACTGCAAGTGAACTTCGTCCGGACTCCTACGTGAGCCGGACTTCGTCACCGACTTTGACTGCAGGTGAACTTCGTCCGGGCTCCTACGGGAGCTGGACTTCATCGCGACTTCAACTGCAGGTGAACTTCGCCCGGACTCCTACGGGAGCCGGACTTCGCCCCCGACATCAATTGCAAGTGAACTTCGTCCGGGCTCCCATGGGAGCCGACTTCGTCCCCGACTCCGACTGCAAGTGGACTTCATCCGACTCCTACGGGAGCCAGACTTCGTCCTCCGACTGCAGGTGGACTCCATCCGGACTCCTACAGGAGCCGAACTTCGCCCCTGACTTGGATTGCAGAAGACTCCGTCCGGACTCCTACGGGAGCCGGACTTCGTCCCCGACTTCAACCGCAAGAAGACTCCGTCCGGACTCCTACGGGAGCCAGACTTCGCCCCCGACTCCGGCTGTAGGAAGACCCCGCCGGAGTCTTACGGGAGCCAGATCTCGTCTCCGACTCCGGCTGCGGGAAGACTCCGTCCGGATTCCCACAGGAGCCAGACTTCGAGCTCCTCTCAGGCGGGTAGCTAGCCACCTCTCTCCGCCAGACACTCCAGCCGAACTTCGGCTGACAGGCCTGGACCCCCTGGCAAGCTGCAGTAACGGCCACGACTCTGCTCCACTCCCTGCAATAGATTCCGCGTGGCTCCATCACTCCCGGGCAGGCTGCAGTAACGGCCACGACTCTGCTCCACTTCCTGCGATGGATTTTATGAGGCTCCATCACTCCTTGGCGGACCACAATAATGGTCACGATTCTGCTCCACTTTCTGCGACGGATACCACGCGGTTCCTCCACCCTCTGACAAGTCGTGACAACGGACGCCGCTCCACCCCCCGCAACAAACTCCACGTGGCATGTCCCGGTGATGGCCACGATTCTACTCCACTACTCTTCGCAACAAACTCCTCCTGACCCTGGACAACCCACTGCCAGACGGGTGCAGACATCGCTATCAGTCCGTTGCTCCCTCTGCCTATAAAAGGGGGACCCCAGATATGTTATTCTCTAAGCTCTAATTTCTATCTCAAAACTCTGCTAAAATTTTCGTTCGAGCATTCCATTCTTGTTGAGGCAGAGAACTGACTTGAGCGTTGGAGGGTCTTGCCGGAGCAACCCCAACTCCGGTTTAGACTTCTTTTGCAGGTCCCGACGGCGACCGCAACTCCTCGACTCCAGCTTCTCCGGGCAGGGGATTTTTGCACCAACATCTCATGAAGAAGAGAAGATTTTATTTCATATAAGTTCATTTTTCTTTAACTTGCGATCAATATGGAACTAATGATGTTGTCTCCCTGTCACATCAGCTCATATAAGGTGGGAGCTTGACAGTTTCTAATATAAAGCTAAGTCAACCAAAAATATCATAGGTTGCATTTGGTAGCTGGCAATCTATCCAGATTGCTAGCAATTTAATGTGATAATTTAGATTCCTGCATTTGGTATGTTTTTTGAATGGCAATCTAGATTGCCTCATGGAAGACAATCTGAATTGCCTTGGAGAGGGGTGATTATCGAGATTACCACTTCTTTGACAATATTGCAAAAAAAATTTAAATAAAATTATTTTTAAAAAAATTCACATAAAATTCATTGTCCAACCCTCCACCCCACCCCCCTCCGCGTGTGCCTCCAACCCGCAACTCCTCCGCCCTTATCCCTCACCACCCCTTCGTGGCTCCTCCACGTCCGTCCCTATCACCCCCACAGCTCTATATGCACTCCCCCTTCCATACCCCCAGTGTCTGTGGTTTTTCCATATCTCTCGGCCTATCATTTTTTTGCACCATCACTGCATTCACATCACTCTTGTTACTTTTCATCAAGAAAAAAAAATTGAGTATTAGCATAAAATTATTGAAGATATTTTAAAAATTTGATTGTATATTATCGATAATTTGATTGTTATATTAAATATATCAATTAAAATTTTCAATAATTTTATCATAATATTATTTATATATATTAAATATAATAATTTATATTATTAATAATATAATAATAATAATTTATTTTGTAGATAATCAACGTTATCTTTCAAAATTATCATACGATGCACCAAACGATATTGTTGGAGGAAACAGTCAGCACTAAGCTTTTATAAGCATGTAAAAATGCTTTAGGTCCGCGACGTGGGATGGGCGGAGGGGAGCAGTCCGCAGCGTGGATGGCCACGATAGGAGTTTCGAGTTCAATTGAAACTCTCGTTCGTTTCCGAACTTGGCGGCGAATTCTGGGGCTGGACCAGACGTTGCCAAAAGATGTGCTTTGCCCCCTTTTTTTTTTTTTAGAAAAAGATGCGCTTCTTCGCTTCAAAACAAAACATGTAATTAATCCTTTCTACATTCAGCAATTAATCTTTTCTGTCTGCATGTAAAAAAATTTTAACTTCTTCATCATAAAAATATAGTGAAATAGTTTATTACTTATTGGTGTTCATGTACTGTCCATTCAGGAGTCCTAATACAGAAACATAACTACAAAAACCACTTCTAAGGTGCTCCTTCTTTTACTTCTTTCTCGTAAATTTGACAGTGTGTTTTTTATTTTGCTCATAAAGCCTTTTTATTTGCTTCGTTTTGTTCAGTTTGTGCCAAGACTAGTCTCCTTACCAGCACACAACTCCACCTAACAGGACACTACCAACCCTAGCGCGAGGGGGATGTTTTTCTTTTTTTTTTTTTTTTAAAAAATGGAAATCCACATGTTAAAGAAGGGATGAAGAAGTCCATCTTCCTCACATGCACCTCGCGTGCCTAAGACATTCTTTAATGAATACTCTTGATTCTCCTTTCTAACAAGAATTTATTCAACAAATTATGAGGACTGTATCTTATGTTTCCTTTCTTAAATCAGCCAGATGCAAATGATAATTTTGAAATGTTGCATTGTACGTCTTGTTTTCAAGAAGGTGAACTATGAAAATAGAATGCTAGATGGTCTTCAAACTGCAACATTTTTTCATGAATACAGAAAAATGGAACACCGAAATGCATTGTGTGGCACTTGCAGCTGCCAACGAGGCAAATCGCTTCCATCCTTTTTTTTTTTTTTTTTTTGTCGTGTGGATCTAAACAAAATTGCTTTTTTTTTTTCTGTGGTGAGTCTAAACAAAATTGTTCACTAAGTGATTTTTGCACTACTTGGCAGTTGTTACCTCCCGCTCAGGTGTGACTTGTTTTTTTTTTTTTTGTTGGTGGGGTCCGGGTAGGGTACATTGGAGGGTCGTAAGACCCCAAAAAAAGAAGCAACAAATAGAAATAAATGGCATAGTAAAAGACAGAACCAGAACATAACAAACTATCCAGTAAAAACTACTCCAGCAAGCCTATCCATAGGTTGGTTTCTTTCTTCAAAGACGTGGGAAACATAGAAAAGATCCAAAGAAGTTGTACATTAAAGAACGTTTGATAATAATAGATAAAGTGAAACATTATAACTTGATGAAGGTCTCTGATTCTTCTTATTCCAATCAATGACTGTGAAGAGTCTCTCCCTTAAGCTAAATTTTGGTTAGCTTAAATTCCTTGACCGCCATGAGAAGACCTTCCCAGGCTGCCTTAGTTCTGTTTTTTGCACGGAGTTGGCTTTGAATCCTCTAATTCCTGCATATATATATATATATATATATATATATATATATATATATATATAGAGGGCCTCTCCAGCTATATTTCAAATAATATATCCTGCCCCAGAGTCAAAATTATCCTTCACCACCCCGCAGTGAGGAGGTACCCAAAAGACAATCCTAGAAACAAAGGAAGAGTTCACTGAGCTTGCAGCACCCCAGTGCTGCAAGTTTATGGTTCCAGTATCCTCTGAAGTAGCTTCATAGTATTCAATGGCAAGCCAGTGAGTGAGATTTGCAACATGAGCAGGATTTGTGTGATCTCCCTGAAACAAACTATTGTTTCTTGCATTCCATAATGCCCCTCCAATGTAACATATCAAGGATTTGTTATGTTGAGTTACTAATTCTATTAGAAAGAAGGTCCAGAAGCTCTTATAAACTATTGAAGATAGGAATGGTAGGATTATTTGTTCTAATTTCATTCCACACGTGTGGCAAACTAAGAAGATAGAAGGCAGTACTGGACGTCCTGGCCTCTTTCGTATGAGTGCATAGGTCACAGTCTAAATTGTCTTGCTAAATAATTTCTTTGGAAATGAAGCACCTCCTTGCACGGCATTTTACCCCAATTGATTTTCCACCAGAATAACTTGATTCATGGAGCTGCAAAATTCCAAATCCATTTAAAAGATCTTGATGTCCATACATCACGATTCTTTTTAATTACAGCATACACATCTGTAGCTTTCAGCAACTGTGTTGATCCACTAGCATGCCACGCCAATCTGTCATGCCAATGGAATCTTGGCAATGGCCGGGACAGCCATCACCCATTGGACCACAATCATTGGGAAGAGCTGCTCCACAAGTCTGTATTTCAAGTATTATCATTGCTAATCGGTGCAGAAACAATTCAATTTTCCAGGCATAAGGTGCTGGTAATTGGAATGGGAATCTTGCTGATTGGTATGCTAGAAAACCATGGATCTTGTAAAAAGTTCATATTAAAGCCGTCACCAATTAGCCACTGAGCTCCCGAGGAAACGACCCTCTAGATTGGTGAGGTATGCACCTCTCTTTACAATTAAAAAAAAAAAAAAAAAAAGAGAGAACGAAAAACAACCGACACGTAGCAACTAAATTGATAGCAGAAACACATACAATTTTGGTGGAGCCCAATTGCCTGATCATTTACAGAACTTAACCCTACCAAGTCATGTTAGATAGAATCGGTGCCCCATGGTTAAGCTAGACACACCATTCTTGTTACAGAAAACAAAGACTTGCACTCTTAATCATGGACCTTTTGTCAATTGATGTTAAAATATGGTTGCCTATAATTTTATAAAGAGCGGTCTCACATGTAAAGGAAAAAGATCTAGGTTATGCATATGATGTACAAGCATCCTATGTCACATATATAGTATTGCAACTTGCCGTAAGACAAGCTGGAATGAAAATGTTTAGCCACAACTATATCACTTATCTTGCATGGGATTTATGTGTTACATTAGCATCTCTCTCGTTGGTGAGTCCAGTGACAAAAGTCACATTGAGCATCTATATATGTAATGTAAATCTACATGTAGGCCACCTGCCTGCATGGTGAGACCTTTTATAAGATGAATTTTCGATGTTAAAAGATCAGGAAATGCGCCCAAGCATTGGTTGGGTGGCATTACTCCATCGTTTAACATAAAGCAAAGATGAGCCAATTTGACTTTTATTATTTTTTCTTAATTGAGCCAAATAAATTTCAATATGTTTACACTAGAAAGCCACCTACATCTTACCACTGAAAGAGACTACCCCTGAATAAGATTTTTTCCTTATGCAGCTCTAAACAAAATTGTTCGCGACAAGAATTTTGCACTGCGTGGCAGTTGGAACGTACCACCCAGATACGTCGTTTTGTAAGCAATTGACACTATGCAATTGAACTGACTGCAGAAATAAATACAAATTTGGTGGAACCCAATTGCCTTATCATTCAAAGAACTTAACCCTACCATGGTCATGTTAGATAGAATCTGTGCCTCATGATTGAAGCTAGACACACCATTCTTGTTACAGAAAACAAAGACTTTTACTCTCATTCACGGACCTCATAACAAGTGATATGTAAAAATATGGTTGCCTATTATTTTATGAAGAGTGGTCTTATGGTAAAGAAAAATCTAACAAATAGGTTACCATATGATGTATATGTATCCTATGACACATAATTTTGCAACTTGGTACAAAACAAGGTACAGATTGCCCACGAGGAATTATGAGTTACACCTATTGCATGGGAAATATTATGTGTTACATTAGCATCTCCCTCTCTCTCTCTCTCTCTCTCTCTCTCTCTCTCTCTTGTGAGTCCAGTGCCAACAATCACACTTAGCATCTGCACAATGCATATCTAGATGTTAGTTATTGGCCTGCATGGTGAGATCTCTTATAAGAAAAATTTCTGATGTTAAGAGATCAGGAGATTCGGCTGTGCATTTGGTTTGTGGAATGAACCCTTCATGATTTAATGTAAAGCAAAGATGAGCCAATTAGATTTTTTATTTTTTATTTTTGCTAAATAGAACAACATAAATTTCATGCCAACAATAGAAAGCCACTTAGATCTTACCATCAAAATATGTTGATTTATTTAAGGAGAAAAAAAAAAAATATTGAGACAAGAAGGCAAGCCCGCACCGCACGGATTTGATTAGGGGCTTGAAAGGAAAGCAAAGGGACAAAAGAGCATGACAATATAATTCATGGACAATACTGCTCCAGTGCTACAAAAACCTCATAAAAAAAAAAAAAAAAAAAAAATTAAGATCTGCTACTCTCTTGTCGCTCTCATTTTAGTTGGCACCTTAATGGTGGACATTCAAGCAGCAGTACCGGCTCTTGTGGTGCGGATATTTAAAATCCCCAGTCAAATAAATAATTAGTATGGAGGGAATTTGAGCTTGCAATCTCCAGCAAAGTTGAACTCTGATGCCATATTGAGTAACTGAATTATCATGAAAATTGATGAGGACAGGATTAAAAATGTATACCAAACTTAATAGTAATTTTGTATGTGGTGACCGTGTGTCAGCCTCTTACACGCGGTCCACGTCTATCCCTTCATCGCAATTCATAGCCGAATTTTAAAAATAACAACGCGGAAGGCCCAAATCCATTACTTTCCCCAAAAAAAAAAATAATTTTGTATTTCGTACAGAAAATAGAAGTGGGGAACAAGAAGATAATGTCCATATGTTTATCACTCCAGACAACCCAAGCCGCCTTGTACTGGGCACAAGGGCAGCCGGGCAGCACAATAATTGAATCTCGGGCAGTATAATGCTTGTGGTTCTTATTGGTGGTAAGCCCTGGACAGCGCAGATTCTCAACGGCGCACCAACATATGGTGCATTGCATGCGCCATCCATCATATGATGGACGACCATGCACGATTATGAGCCATGCGATGCATGTCACACATAGCCACCGTGTGATGGATGATACTTATGATGCACCATCCTATACGATGCATCATGGGTACCACAGCGGATTCATGCTCGTCTCTGAACTCCTCTATAAATCAACCTCAAAATTGGCATTCCATGTTTATCAGCTTTTCTACTTTTTGAGCTTTAGCGTTCAACTCTTGGTTTCCTCGTCCATGGCTCGTTTCCTAGTTTTTCTTTCGTTCTTTTTGGTGAGCGTAACAGCTAGGGTTTCCTAGCTATCCATTCCATCCTTTATCTACTTCTTACTTTATCTATAGTGCTCTAATCCAGGGAATAAATTTTTGTTTCAGCTTGCAGTAGAAGCATGTCATGCTGCTTTGCCTGCGGAAGTCTACTGGAACTCAATCTTGCCCAACACTCCCATGCCCTGTGCCATCCATGATGTGACACGTCCTGGTCTTGATCTCTCATAATTCTACTGATAGCAGGATTGCCATTGACTAGAGCCTCCATGAACTAATGAGCCTAGGACCCTAGTTCAAAATTTATATTTATTTTTTTAAAACTCAATAGTTTTATTCATTATTTAGTAAAGGTATATTATTTTCAAGCTAATAATTGTGTCGTATCACTACCAATCTACAAATTTAAATAAGAAGTGTTTATTAACAATTTTTCTAGAACAGAAATATAAAAAAAACGCTTGAACAACTAGTAAATATTACGACAGTGTCCAACAGTTGAGATTAATTAGAGATGACATATTTAGAGAGAAGGCCATGGAATATTCTCGCCCTTAAATTAACCACCTTTTATTTGTTTCGAGGAAATAATTAGGCTAAAAGCCTAATCCCTTTCATTAAGCCTAATCCCTTCTGTCTATATTTCAGAGACAGTCGTACCTGTTTGGTCAATGTTCTTTCTTTTTTGCTTTATACATGAGCAGCGAAACAAAATTTATTGGCCATCGAACAGAAAATTTTTTTGGCTAAATTAGATGTGTTCTTTGGCTACTAGAAGCTCCCTTGGGGACGGGACCTGCCGGCAATTTCTCAAGCTAACAATCCAAATTAAAACAACATGAGCTCTGCTTGAAATTAATGACAACGCTGGCTCATGCTCTGGAACTATAATCCAACCAAGCCTAACCATGATTACATCCCACCACTACAAGAAATCTTATCTACAGTGACAAGTGTTTTGTGGCAAAGAAAATTTTTGTCACTGAAAATAAATATTCTATGACAAAAAATCATGTTCGTCATTGATTAGCATCAATTGATTTATTTTAGTGACAAACAAATATCCTTGTCATAGATTATTAATTATTGATGACAAAATTTTTTTTCTTGTCACTAGAACTTGTCACTAAATAAAAGTGCAAAAAACTAAAATATTAGTTAGAAAAATAAAATATTATTAGTGACAAGAATTAAAATTCTGTCACTAAAAGGCATCGGTGACAATAATTACTTGTCACAGAAAATATTTTCTTGTCACAGAAAAAAATTCAATGACAATATTTACTCGTCACTGAAACAAAAAAATATTAAGCACCAAACCCCTGATTGGAAGCCTTTTTTTTGCCCTCTAAAAAAAAAAAAAAAGAAGAAGAGGAAGAAGAAGAAATGAAACGTTTCATCTCCTTCATGTTTACCACTTCTTCACAAGTACTCAATCCCAGAAACTCCCACACCTATTAGTAGTGATGTGAGAGAACTCACAACTGGCACCCTTCCAATTGATAACTCCATTGAAGAAAATATTCTGGTGTACATTGGATTGGATTTGGAGGAGGCCGTCATACTATATTAAAAGTTAGAACTCAAAACCCCGGCTCTAATACCAAAAGTCTTTTTGTATAGATATGCCCATTCTCTATTACTCGCTCTCTCTCCCCTATGCTACCATGGTGAGATTTTAGTTCCTAATTTGTTTTCTAGTTTATTTAAACAGGACTCTACATGGCAATTCCATTGATCCTACGTTATCATTTTGCCTCCCAGTGCATTTTAAATTCCTTTAGATCAATGTTATAGGTTCTATTGTACCATGGGTAGGTTCAGTCTATTCTATCTTAAAATTCTATGAATTGCTTGTTGAATATTTAATTTCTCTTATTACTCTCAACTATTTCAGTCTGATTAAAAAAATAGATTTGAACATTCGTGTTAAAGTGTTGGGGTTTAGATCCTAGTTAAGCTCTTAGTTGTTGAAAATATGAATGGAGTTTGAAGTGCGTTCTATTTTTGTGTTTGAAAAATCTTAATGTTTGTGGTATTCTGTGTTTGTCATGTTTTCATGTGAGCTATGATAAAAATACCATCATAAGTATCTCATTGATTTTTGCCATTTGTACTACCTTGATGTATATGATGTGCTTGCCCTACTCTATTGGATGAGATGAGATGAGAAGGCTTGAACACAAGTTCCTTTGTATACATATTATTCTTAGATACTATATTAATTAATCAATTAAATACTTCTGAAACTATATTCCCTATTTTGCTTGCATTTATTATTGGTTATGTTCTATGTTATCTTCCTTCAAATAAGGCAAGTTATATTTTGGCCACATATATGTAATAGCTATTTAACTTGACCTATTTAACATATTATCTTCCTTCATTTTTTATGTTCCATGTTATCTATTTAACATACTTTTGATCTATTTAACTCAACCTACTTAACCTATTTAATCCGTTTAATGACTTGACTTGTTTAATAAATGAATTATATGGATCAGATTGGCTTATCTATTTATTAAATAGATTGGGTTCAAGTATGAAATTTTGATCTATTTAATAATTAATAAATAGATCGAATTTAGAGTAATAAATATTTGATCTAATACCTATCCGTCCCTATCTGTATCTGACTTGACATGGCCCAATTGCCATTTCTATTCTAAAGTTTCCTCTAAAATGAGTTTTTTCTAATGTTAGGAGTCTTATCAAGATTCATAAAAAAAAAATGCATCACTCGTATTTCTTCAAGTATCAAAGAAAATGGATATATGTATGTATAAATTTTTATTAAAAAAATAAATATAATAAATGGATATGAGGATTTGAACCTGAAACCTGTTAATAATCTAATCATCAAATTAACCAACAAACTATAACTCTTATATGTTTTAAAATTGATGAAAAATATATTTACACCATCCAAACAGTTATATATGCACACCAAAATTATTTCCTTCTTGAGACTCCCGAGAATATGAAAAATTTCCTTAACTGCCGCTGAAAAACCAATCTTCGCGCGTTGTTCTTGGTTTCATAGGAAAGAGGCCCAAAACCCCTCGTCTTCCCCATTTGGCCGCTCCAAGCCTCCCCACCTG
The DNA here is from genome assembly GCF_000442705.2 of Elaeis guineensis. NCBI lineage: Eukaryota > Viridiplantae > Streptophyta > Magnoliopsida > Arecales > Arecaceae > Elaeis > Elaeis guineensis. The sequence continues at coordinate 96,177,613 of NC_025999.2, read as the reverse complement.
ATTAAGCCTCATAAAAAACAGAGAAAAATCTAGAGAAAACATCAAAAAAATAGACGAAACAGAGGATGGATAGAAAAAATCAAAGGTATGCCCTTTTTCCTCATAGATTGATCATTTTCCTTTGGTTTTTGCATCTTTTTCTTTTTATTTCGTTATCTTTTTTTGGAGATCTATGGAGAAGGAGAGCATCTTAGGATATTAGAGGGGTTATGAGGTTCCGATGATATGGGATTTTATGTGAGTTGCAGCGATGTGAGCTTGAGGTTTTGGAGAGCTAATCTGGGTAGAAGCATGATATTTTGTAGGGTTTGGGGATTTTCGATTGAAAGGATTTTTCTTTGGTTTCTTTATTTTCAATTTATGGAGTTCTATTCAAATGATAATACGAATATGATACTAAATCCATGGTGTCAGACTTCCAAGCTCCACTTTTTTTTTGGCTCCTAACTATCAGTTTATGGAGTTGTGTTCTCATGATAATATGAATATGATACCAAATCCACAGTGCAAGATTTCCTGTAGGCTAAGTTCCACCTGTCTGAACTCACGTTTAGGACCAAAAGGACCAAAATAATGTATCTACATGGAGCTCTGTTCTGTTGATGAAATGAAGATGTTATAAATCCACCATGTGAGACTTGTAGTAGCTAAGTTCCATCTTTTTGAACTCTCATGTAGGATCAAAATAATTTTTTTTGGCTTCTAGATTCAAGTTATGGAGTTCTTTTTTTTTGTAGAAGTTTTATTTTTGGTAGAAGATGGATTTTTGTTCTGTTGGTAATATATAGTCAAGCAAATGGTCCAGCAAAACTAAAGGTAATGAACATCACACCAAATATATTGCTACAAACAACCGGTAAAAGAATCAAAAGATGATGTCATAGGCAAAATGAGACTGCACACAGTTTGTAATATTATATTTGGACTAAATATTCTTTCATGACTCAAACAAATGATGTCAAACACTTGAGAAAAAGGATGAAATCATCTGATTTCATTAGCTAGCTGTTGTCATGGTTTTCTTTTAGGAACATAAGAGCTGATGTATGTTAGAATGGCTGTTGTTTGAACCTGAGAAGGGAGCAAGCATTGGGCTGCCATCTCCAATGATACTCTTTGTCAGGCCTCCCATGCTTCTAGCAAGTTAGCTGATAGTAATTTTACCGAAACCTGCATATAGGTGAAAAGATATCATATGCTACTGAAAGTCTATCACAAATTTTAACCAGTAGCAACTCTACTGAACCACTAAACTCAGGGCTGATCAGGGAGAATTACCAAGTGATCATGTGTGGTTAACGACAATGGCAGTTGAGTTTTATCACTCACATAGTCACATGTTCAATTCATTAGTGACATGTAATTTAGTTATGTGGCAATTTGTACCCTCTGATCTCTAAAAGGGTAATCTAAGATGACACATGATGTATAAAACCCAAAATCATCTTCCAGAAGCAGGATATCGAATATCCCAATATACATGCAATCAAGTACAAATCTCATAAGATAGAAATAGTTTTGTGACAATCAACCCACACTATGAAGAGACAATAATCCAATGTATAGTGAAAGATCTAAGAACATCAAATTGAATTGCTGAATATTCATAACCATGATAAGAATGACCATGTGAGACTTACAGTAGGCTAATTTCCACCTTTCTGAACACTCATATGGGGTCAGAATAAATATTTTTGAGACTTTTTGATTCAATTTATGAAGCTTTGTTCTATTGATGATATGAATATGAACTACTGTATATAGGACTTTAAATTATATATTTGTTGTTAAAATAAGTATCTTACGAACCTCAATTTTCTATGTTCAATTTTCTTTCTAATTCTTACGCTACCTGCTGATTGTAGTTTTACCATAACAACTCATTTTATTATAGTTGATATTATTTTATTGTCTATTATAATGTACAGGATATAATGTCAGATAAGAACTGGATGAAACTTAATGACAGAGCAAGTATGGAATATATAAATGGAGTCCATTCGTTTCTTAACTTTACTTTTGGTCAGCCAACTGTTAGTGATAGAATACGATGTCCTTGTACTAAGTGTAGAAATACAGTCTTTAAGGGCCGACATGAAGTGAGGGCTCACTTGATCCGAAATGGAATTGTTAAAAGTTATAAATATTGGGTTTATCATGGTGAGATAATTGAGAAAAATTTAGAGGAATGCAATGCTAATAGTAGAGATAATTTAGATGATGAAGAAAATACAGATTATGATGACTTAATTGGAATGGTTCATGATGCATGTGCTTTCATAAATACTGATATTGAAAGAGATGATGTGAATGAAGGATATGAACCCCAAGAACCAAATCTGGGAGCAGCAGCCTTTTATAGGTTGCTTAAAGATGTCGATAAAAATTTGTATCCTGGATGTGACAAGGTCTCCAAATTATCCTTTGCTGTGAAGTTACTCCATTTAAAATGTTCAAATAATTGGAGTGATACATCAATGGATAAGTTGCTGAAGGTTTTTAAGGAAGTTCTTCCAAATGGTGCCTTAGTTCCAAACTCATTTTATGAAGCTAAGAAGCTTATTCAGGATTTGGGACTTGAACATATAAAAATAGATGCATGCTTGAATGATTGTGTTATATATTGGGGAGAGCATGTCAATGCAATCGTATGCCCTGTATGTAACTTATCCCGCTGAAAATATCAAGGCAGAACGCGCAATATCCCTCACAAGATTTTACATTATTTTTCTTTGAAACCAAGACTCCAAAGGTTGTATATGTCTAAAATCATTGCAAAGGACATGAGATGGCATGAGGAGAAAAGGATAAATGATGGCATATTAAGACATCCAGCTGACTCATTCGCTTGAAAATCCTTTGATGATAAGTACAAGTCCTTTTCTGCAGATCCTCGGAGTGTTAGGCTTGATCTTGCAAGTGATGGCTTCCAACCATTTAGAAATATGTCTACCCCTCATAGTATATGGTCAGTTGTGTTGATTCCATATAATTTACCTCCATGGCAGTGTATGAAAGATCCTTATTTTATGATGACACTTCTTATTCCAGGTCCTAAGTGCCCCGAAAATGACATTGATGTGTATCTACAGCCTTTAATTGAAGAGTTGAAGGAGTTATGAGATGTAGGAGTAGAGACATATGATACTCATACACAACAAAATTTCAACTTACATGCTGCTGTCCTTTGGACTATTAATGATTTTTCCGCATATGATAATTTGTCTGGATGGATGACTAAAGGAAAACTAGCTTGTCCTTGTTGCCACAAAGACACTTGCTCTCTTTCAATACGAAGTAAGATTTGTTACATGGGGCATCGTCGGTTCTTACCCAAAAATCATTCATGGCGATGTAATAAAAGATCTTTTGATGAAAAATATGAATATAGAGATGCACCTAAGGTACTAACTGGTGATGATGTGTTGGATCAGCTGCGTAAGTTAAAAAAAATTACTTTTGGGAAGGGTCAAAAGCATAAGCGTGATGATTTTAACGGTGTTTACAATTGGAGGAAGAAGAGTATATTCTTTCAATTGCCTTATTGGAAGGATCTGAAATTGTGCAATAATCTTAATGTGATGCATATTGCGAGAAACGTTTCTTCTAACATTTTAGGAACTGTGCTAGATATAAAAGGAAAGATAAAAGATACATTGAAGGACCGTTTTGACCTTGTAGATATGAACATTAGGCACAATCTTCATCCTTATATTGAAAATGATAAATTGAAGATGCCAGTTGCAACTTAGACATTATCCCCACAAGAGAAGATAGCCTTTTGTAATTTCTTATCTAATCTAAGGGTCCCTGATGGATTTTCTTCTAACATATCAAGATGTGTGAATATAAATGAGAAGAAGATTTCTGGCTTAAAGTGCCATGACCATCATATCCTTTTGCAGCAAATACTTCCAGTTGCCATTCGGAGATTATTGCCTAAGTCTGTTTGTGAGCCATTGATTGAGCTAAGTAACTTCTTTAGAAACTTATGCTCAAAGTCGTTAAAAGTTCAAGATCTAAAACAGTTAGAGGATGACATTGTTATGACTCTGTGTAAACTTGAAACAATATTCCCATCCATTTTCTTTGATATTATGATTCATTTACCAATTCACTTGGCAAGTGAGGCTAAAATTGGTGGACCGGTCCAATATAGATGGATGTATCCAGTTGAAAGGTAATCCTTAACTTTTTGAAACTTAAATGTAATTTCTTGTTGTATTATTTTTGACTTAGTTAATATCTTTTGAATCTAGATATTTGCGAACATTAAAGTCTTATGTCCGAAACAAAGCTCGTCCAGAGGGGTCAATTGCAAGAGGTTATCTTGCAAATGAATGCCTTACATTCTGTTCTAGGTATTTAAATAGTGTTGAAACAAAATTTAATCGAGTCCCATGAAATGATGATGGAGCTACTTCATACCAAGGACTATCAATCTTTGCAAAAGATGGCTGTGCAAAAGGAGCTTTTAAGTCTTATGAGCTTAATGCTCAGGAGTTTACACAAGCTCAAGCATATATTCTTCGAAACTGTGAGGAAGTTTGGCCATATATTGAGTAAGAACAAAATCTTGTTATTATGAAAATCTTCAAAGAACTTTGTTTCTACTTCAATCATCTTTATTATTGATTAATTATGTCATTCATAGGAAGCATAAAAAAGAATTGGAAGAGGCGAGCTCAAGAAATGTCCTGGCTAGACATCACAAGGAATTTTCAGATTGATTTTATGAACGTGTAGGTATCATATAATATAGATAAATACTTTAAGTTACTTTTATTTATGCTAATAATGGTTTAATTTATTAATCTTAAATAGGTTTCAAAGCTTAAAGCTAAAGGCAAAGCAAGTGAAGATCTTCTAAGCTTGGCCGTTGGATCGTTCAAAATAGTTCATAGATATGGAACTTACATTGTCAATAGATTCAGATTTCATGCAAGAGATCGTGCAATTGGGCGAAAAAGTTAGAATAGTGGAGTGCTTGTAAAAAGAGATAATACATCTGCTGATAAAGAATACTATGGAGTGTTGGAAGATATTTTTGAATTGTTGTATGTGAGAAATAAAAAAGTAGTTCTTTTCAAATGTCACTGGTGGGATGTTGGCCGATTGGGACGAGAATATAGGATTGACAACTATGGATAGATAAGCGTAAATATCCATGGATCTTTGAACACCAATGAGCCTTTTATGTTGGCTTCTCAAGCTCAACAAGTGTTCTATGTAGAAGATTTAGTTGATAGCAATTGGCTTGTTGTGGTAAAAACTTATCCACGTGATGCTTATGATGTGCCATCTGTAGATAATGATGCAGATGATGATGATGATGATGATGATAGTTTGATCGAAGATGATGTCTACCAACAAGAGGAACAAGAACAAAATTTTCAATATGGCCAAGTCATGAACAATGATGAGTTGATAGGAGTGCTACATCGAGATGATGTTCAACCACAAAGCTTTTCACCCAACAATGATACAAATAGAGAGAATCTGACATTAGATGATTTTATTAATGATGATGAGATAGAAGAAGAAGTTGAAAGCGAAACAGATGATGATCAAAACAACCATGATGAATACAGTTCTGATGAATATTGTCACGCCCCGAACCCAACACCCGGGTCGGATACGTGATGGCCGCACACTCCTTAGAGCAAGCCTTAAAGAATATGCAAGGCCAAATTAAATCACTACAACCTTAACATCCTTAACAATTAATTGCAAATATAATTCATAAAATCTTGCATAATTACAATTTAAATTTCTTCAATTCTCTGATCAGATACTATGACACTCTATTTATCCTTCTGCTCATCCGTAAATCTAAGCCATAGCCAATCTAAGTCATCCTGTAACTCTGAGAAGAAAAAGAAAGATGAAGGGGTGTGAGCTTTACAGTCCAGTAAGAATTCTCATATCACACTGATATAGTAATATAGTCTGAAAATAAGGATAAGCAGTAAAATATAAAATCTCATGTTCAATGTCCAGAATAATGCAAACATTCATAAATTTTCTGTCTTGTTAAAATAGATGCATCATCATATGTTAACAGGTAAAACACTTTTGTTCAACAATTATTTCATGTCTTATCTTTCATTTCTCCTTTCATAATCACATAATTTTTAATCTTTTCTTTCTGGTTCTGGACTATCCTATTCTATACCTCAGTCATCATCCGGATCGAATCCACTTAAAAAAGTCTTTCAAGACTGTCCTAGGATGAGCTTCTGGCCAGCTGTCCCACGTACCAAAGCCCGTGAGAGGCTGTCCCAGGCATAACCTCCTGGTGGGCTGTCCCAGGCATGAGCTCCTGATCGGCTGATCCACCTGTAAGCCAGTGGGGGCTGTCCCAGGCATAAGCTCCTGATGGGCTGTTCCATATGACAAGACTAGTCCAAACCATATATCTCTTTCTTTTCATTTAATCATTATGCATTGATTTCATCAAATCAATTCTGACTTGTATTATGATCAATTCAGATATGTCATATCCATATAATCATGCCATCAATCTCTGATACATATATATTGACATAACATACTCATGCTCAAAATCAAATAACAGTATCTCAAGTATAATAAATTCATCGATCTCAAATCCGACGATGCAAAAACCAACGATGCAAGACCAATAGTAAAATAGCATATATATAATAGTGATCATGTACAGGGATTCTTACCTTTATCGGTGACTGATCTAAACACAGAAATCAATGTTCTTCTTTGATTTATGAATTTCACAAACAAGATGTTTCACTCGGCATCTTATGTAGACAATCATATCTCTTCATGATCCTGATCAAATATAAAAATTCATATATGGAGAAAATTATCGATAATCGACCTGATAACACAAATCTAGGATCTCTCTTAGGATTAATCAAAATTAGGATTTACCTAAGTATCTGGATCCTCCACTGATTCATAAGACTTCTAGAGAGAGAAAATTCATGAAGAGAGAGAAAATTCTAGAGAGAGAAAGTAGAGAGAGAAAGTGGAGAGAGAATCTTCATATCCTTCCGATGAGGCACTCATGATCGAGATCATCAGAGGTCCTATCAGGGTGACTCAATATGAATCAAGTGTTACAATTTTGAATAGAATCGGACTGGGATCAGATCTACCGCACGAATTTCAGAGCAATCTCAAATCATCTTATTTTCATCTTCAAGTTTATTTTAGGATTCATGATGCAATCAGAGAGGAAGAAAAGATCCTAAAGAGACAAAATTCGTAAAGAGAGAGAAAAGTCTAGAGAGAGAATCTAGAGAGAGAAAATGTAGAGAGAGAAGGTAGAGAGAGGAGAGAGAAAAGAGAGAGAAAGAAGAGAGAAAGGAGAGAGAGGAAAATTCTCTCCTTCTTCTTCTTTTTATTTTATTTTATTTTATTTTTATTTTTATTTTTCTCTTTCTCTTTTTCCTTTTTTTTTCTTTTCTTTTTTCTTTTTCCTTTTTCTTTTCTTTTTCTTTTTCCTTTTTCTTTTCTTTTTCTTTTCTTCTTCTTCTTCCTTTCTTCTTTTCTTCCCGCGACCACCCTTGGCTGAAACAGGGGAAGACCGTGAGGTCCCCCCCTCGGTGGCTCGAGCTCCGGCAGCTTGGCCGGAGATTCGGCAACAGGTGGAGGCGGCGGTGGGCAATGGATGGCCAGTGGCAAAGTTCGACCGGCGAGAATCAAAAAGAGATCGAAAAACAGAGGATTTCTTGTTCATGGATTTTTCGGCGAAGACGGTGGCCGGCGGCGAGGCTTTGGGCCAGAGGAGAAAGGGAAGAGGGAGAGGAAGAAGGGGAGGGGCTTACCTCGAGCTCCGGCAATGTCGTCAGCTCCAATTTCCGACGAGCACAAGTACGGGAGACCTTGACTTCAACCAGAGAAAACAAGAAGAAAGGAGAGAGAGAACCGGTGATCACTATGGGTTGTTTAGGAGGGGGAGAGAGGGGTTTTATAGAGGAAGAATCCGTTTTTTACTCGGATTCTCCACTCCTTTTCACGGTGGGAAGAAGACTCTCAGTGGGAGTCTTCTTCCTCCCGATATCCTCTGTTTTCTTTTTTTTTTTATCTGGGTTATTACAAATATAGTCCTGATGATTAGCCTATTTGTAATTAGAATTTTATTTTTTGTCATGTTGGAAGAAGAAACATTATGTGATGACCAATAGGTATTTTAATTTAAATCATTTTATTATATTTATGTTATTTTTGTATCTTCTGATGGCATATTCATATTTTTTTGTGCATTTAGTAGATGTTGCTGATAATTAGTTGAACTTTTACTAAAAAGCTTGCTTATTATTTTTATTAGGAAATGGTTAGATGTAGAGGAAGAGGTGCACGAATTGGTGGACGAGGACAATGCCCTGTTATTGATATAAGATTTCAAACAAATAAAGTTACATCACCTCGTCGAGAAAGGCTGCAGTGAAATCAATCACAAGAAGAGGCATAACTTTGGGACCAACAAAACCAGCAGACAAATGAACACCAAGACCAGATGCTTGAATTGCAGCAAAGTCAATCCCATGGACAGCAACTTCAAACTCAACCAAGAGTTTCTGGTCATTGTAGTAATGCTGGTATAATAATATTTTATTTATAGTTGAAACTTTTAATTTATTCTACTTAAACTTAGTTATACTAATTGTAATTTATTTTCTATAGCAACTGTTTCAAGTAAGAATGTGCGTGGGCGTTACAAATGTATTAAAGTTGATATGAGAACAAAGAATGGACCATTGAAAGTTAGCATCCCTCATGATATACTGAGAGCAGTAGGAGAAAATGCTAGAGATATTGTCAATTTTTGTGGTTATGTTGTCAGGACACAAGCTCCATTAACTACAAAAAATTGGCCAGATGTGGCAAATAGAGTAGGTGAGCGAATGTGGCTGCAAGTAAAGGTAAATTAAATATTTATGATTGATTTTAGTATCTTGTTTATTTCTATTTATATATATTAACATACAATTTACATTGTTTGTGTCTTCTAGGAGAAGTTTAAGATGGAAGATGATAGGAATGAATATCGTTTATGTATTTTTGTCTTGGCCACCATGCAACGACTTTATAGAGGTTGGAGAAATCACTTGCATGATTTATATAAGAAATTTAGAACTGATGAGAAGAGGTTGGCTAATATTCCTGAAGATGTTACTTCAGAAGATTGGAAATATATGATGGCATACTTCAGCTCTGATACTTTTCAGGTTTTTGTAAATTAAAGTTGAATTTATATTTAAAATATATACATCATCATTTTGGATTTATAGATGATGTTAGTTGCATGTATCAATTGTTTGTAGAAAGTAAGCAAGCGAAATGTAGCAAATAGGGCAAAGCTAGTTACTAAGCATACATGTGGCACCCGATCTTATGCTGAAGTTGAAGAATCAATTGTAAGTTTTTAGAATAAATTGAAGATTTAACATAGTTTTAGGAACTTCTAAATAAAACACTTATTTTTTTGTGATTCATTTCAGAGGGACCCAGAAATAGGTGAAAAAGCACCATCAGATTAGGTTTGGTTGATTCAGCACACTAAGAAAAATAAAGAAGGAGAATTAGTATGGTCTGACCCTAAATCCAAGGAGATCCATGTTAGTTAAAAAAATTTTCTTATTGTTCTTAAAATTCATTATGCATTATTTTGGTATCTAATCTTTGATAATCTATTGCAGGAACAACTTGAGGAGGTTGTTCAACGTCAAACACAAGAGAATGAATCCCAAATGATTCGCGATGATATATTACTGCAAGTACTTGGCCAAAAGTCTGGTTATTTTCGTGGCAAAGGTGCTGGAAAGAAGGCACCATCTAAGAGAGTTGGGTATAATGAAAATGTGCAAGAAGAGGTACAAAGAGCTGTCGAATAAGCTAAGAAATTTTTGGTGGATAGCATTAGAGAAGACGTTCGAGCTCAATTACAAGATGAGGTTAGAGCTGAGATTCAAGCTCAAATGGAGGAACAAGTTAATGAAAAAATTAATGCTATGATCCAAGCTCGCTTTGCTGCCTTTTTTGAAACTTTCTCCCAATCAAGAGCTTCATCTTCCTCAATGCATGAACCTTGACCAAGTAAAAATTTTTTACTTTTAAGAAAGTAGAAAAGTTAAATATGATATTTTTTTCTTGTTTTCAATGATCTATAAGAGAGGAATATAAACAACAACCAATCAGCTATAGTATACTTAGGTATAGTGCCGCATTCTAAGAGTGTGAGATCCATAATTTTTTATAATTCTAGGAAGGGCAACTTTGAATTGAGATTTTTAATATATAGTCAATTCTTTTTTTTTAATTTTTTATTTTAGAAGTTTAATTGCTAACATGCCTGAGCTCATTTCTTGTGTAATCCATTGAAAACATAGATTGAAAACCTTTCTTGTTGTCTCAACTTTTCAATATGAGGTATAAATTTATAAATTATATGCAAAAAAGGTTGCCTTAATTTTTTTAAAAAAATTTTTAGTGGATAATCTGTTGCTTATCTAGAGGTTGCTAGACTTTAATTACTCAAAACTTTATTCTAGCCAATCATTTACTAATCCAAACCTTGTTTATATGCAGGAATAATATGGGCAGCTACTTCTGTTGGCATTATGGGAGTACATCAACTAGCTTCAATTTGAAAATATGGATGTCATAGGCTGTTAGTTTTGATCAGTTAAGTAGAATGTAGGGTACTTATGAACTATAGGTACTAGTCAGTATTTTTTTTAAATTAATTTTGGATGTTCTGTCGAATTCCAAACAGTGAAATTGAAAATTCTTTGGATGTCTTGGATCATGTACTGTTGGTTTTGATCAATTAAATAGCATATGGAGTGCTTATGAACTACTGGTACTATCTTGTGATTTTTATTTTGGATATCTACTGAAATGCAAACATTGAGAAAGATGTATTTGGATTCTTAGTTTGCTTGTGAATGAGATGAATTTCTGTAGTCATAAATTGTCATAAAAGAATGGTACACTAAATTTTAGTGATAATAACAAGTTGTGACATATGAGATTTTCCTTGACAACAAAAGTTCTTGTCACTTTAAGCTATTTCAGTGACAAAAAACTTTATCACTAAATAGAGTCATTATTGTCCCAAAATCAATTTACGTTATTGCATTGTGACAAGAATGATTTGTTTCTGTGACAAGTTAAGTTGCCACAAATTTTATTTTCAGTGACAAGTGAAACTCTTGTCTCTGTAAGACTTTTCTACAATAAGAGAACTCATCTCTAAATAGATTTACTATTGTCACAAGACCCTTCAAGGCATGTCCATTTCATTGTATTGGTGACAGCAAAAAGTACATTAAGTGACAAGCTCTATTGTCACAAAAAAGAAATGATTCAGTGACAAGAAATTTAAGTTGTCATAAATGGTTTTAGCGATGAAGCAATTGCGACCGGCTAGTGACAATAGTTTGTTGTCAGAGAAATTCATCAGTGACAATATTTCAAGTTTCAGTGGCAACATTGCTTGTCACAAAAAACTAAATTTCTTATAGTGCACATTAACAATTCCTGCTAGCTGTAGCCTACCCTCTGCTTAATTTTACTTAAATCATTAGATTATGGACCACCCATCTTCATGTAATTAACATAGCAATAATTCGAACGTAATTGTAGGTGTGTTTGAAGATGACAAGTGGGACAAAGGGTTATTTATCTCGTACCGCACCGCCACTACTCAGAGCCAAATCCAGGATCCCTCCGTAGCCATCTACTTCCTTGAGAAGGACTTGCACCCGGGTGCCAGGATGACGTTTCACTTCATCCGGACCATCACCGGCGCTACCCTTCTTCCACGCCAAGCCGCCGACTCCATCCCCTTCTCCTCCGCGAAGCTCCCGGAGATCCTTTCCCGCCTCTCCATCACACCTAACTCCATCGAGGCCGAGGCCATGAAGAAGACCCTTCAAGAGTGCGAGAAGCCGGCGATGGAGGGAGAGACCAAATACTGCGCCACCTCGGTCGAGGCCATGGTGGATTTCAGCACGTCCAGCCTTGGGACACGTGACGTCCGAGCCCTGTCGACGACGGTCGATAGGGAGGGTACACCGAAACAAGTTTACAGCATATCCAAAGTGCAGAAGCAGCCTGTCTCTAAGGCGGTGGTTTGCCACGGTGAGAAGTATCCATACGCCGTGTTCTACTGCCACATGACGAGCGCAGAGGCGTACAAGGTGTCGATGGTCGGGACGCAGAGGCGTACAAGGTGTCGATGGTCGGGAAGGATGGGACCAAGGTGGAGGGGGTGGCTACATGCCACACCGACACGGCCGGATACAATCCCGAGCATGTGGCCTTTAAGCTGCTTCATGTCAAGCCCGGGACGGTGCCCATCTGCCACTTCCTACTGCAGAGCGATATTGTTTGGACGCCCAACAAATAGAGCGTCTCATCGTTGGAGGTGAAGGAGCGATTGCCCTACAAAGCTTCTATGGAAGATTTCTTTGGCTAGGCTATCCTATTACAGTTTCAGAAGTTACGGTGATGTATATATTTTTCTATGGATAAAATTTTTATAATCGGACCGATTATAGAAAAAATTATGATTAAATATCCTTTCGAAATATCTATCAAAAGATAGATGACCCGACATACTTATGTACACACGTTAAAATATTAACAAAAGAAAAATAGATAAATCTTATGTATGTGACAAATGATGATGGTCCAACCATAATTTCTATGATCGGTCTGTCTATAGAAGTTTTTTTCTGTATAAGTAAAAATAAAATTTATATTACGGTGAACTTTTTTTTTTTTCATGGCTTTTATTTATGTGATGGTGCCTAAGTCGTTAGCATTTACTTACAATGGCATAAACTTGTTTTGGAGGTAAATGAACTTTGCCCAAGTTTTAATTAGAAGCTTTTCCGTCTTTCTGCATTTGAATGTATTGGATTTGAATTTCCTATGTTAACTAATTAAGAAAAAGAATCGCCACCAGCTGGAAGGTGAATTGGCTCATATCCCTTCAATAGGAAGATGTTGGCTTCAAATTAACTAGAATTGTTAAGGATCTATGCAGATATGTATTTAATCATATATCTATTCTCAATTAGATAGATCTTTGATACTTAGATAAGATCAAAAAATTTAAATAATATATTTTATACTAATTTTTATCGATAAGATTTTAAATTATACCAAGTAGGATTAGATCAGATCTGATCATGATCCACATATATTTGAAAGATACTGCACATGCAAACTAAGTTATTTAACAGCATGAAAATTGAGCATGCATTAAATAATTACAAAACTGTAAATATACCAATTTGACCATGTGAATTTACAATGCTCATCATCATCTCAAGAAGTATTTAAGCTCCTGTAAACTTATAGAAAACAATATGTCAGGCAAGACATTATTGTTTCTACATAGTCTAGACGTTGGAAATTGGTATATAATAATATAAGCATCGCCGAATACGTGAGACGACCAATGTGGATGTGTAGTAAATCTCCCAAAAAAGGTGAAAATAACTAGATAAAATGGGAAATGCTGGCACAGGTACCAATGATACTAGGGGAACGCAACGAGGAAGGCAACATCAATTTAATGTGTATTGATGGATCATGAAAGAGGAGTTGGAGACCTCAATTTCCATATTTGGGAAAGTATTTGACAATACCGATATGATGCTGTTGACAGATCCAGACCCTTTAAATGCGCATATAAACCTCTCATTCTCACTCCTGTTCTCATCCTCAATAATGGCCTCTAACATATTCCAGAGTATCCCTGCATAACCGATGCTTGCAGTCAATACACATTGGAATATTAAACATCGTGATATGATGTTATAAGTACAAAAGGTAAGAAACATAAAAACTTGTGCATTCACTGCGAAGAATAAGACCGGGAAACCCCTTATCCGTATCAAATAAAGACAAATATTCAAACCAAAAAAAAGAAAAAAAATAAAAGAAGTCCAGAGACATTGTGTTAACTACGTTACAAAAATAATCCAATAAAAAACATCTCGGTGCACAAGACCCGCCACTGAAGAATTTTGGAATGGTCAGACGCACATGGCCTTCCATCCACGCGTAGGGAGGCAGTTTCTATATTTTGAACCCACGATAATTAGGACACTATGGGGCAACCTTATTGTTGTTTCTGAATCTATCCTCTGTTATACGAAAAAATATGCATTGCAGTGGCGTTACCCTATCAAATCTATGGCAAGTTAATAAAAAAATTTATATTTTTCTGGTTGCCATATATTTTATCAATTTCCAACCTGTGGATAATATCCCACACTATCTTTCTGTATTTCATCCATTTTTTATTGTTGATTGATTTGTTATAATGACGTGGTATCATCGTTGCAATGAAAATTTACTCCTGTTGCATGCATATCATTTAAACACTAAAATATTAATTTATCTCAGTTGTTTTAGCTTCTCTACTGGTATGATATGCCGGAAGGAAAGGAAAATGGAAGCAAACCTGTCAAGGGTATAGCTTTGATATGCCTTTCTTCATGTATACACTGCATACTTCAGAAGGAAGCCAATCGGTAAGCCTCAAACGATCATTCAATAGCATAGAAGTGGATGGAGTTGCGGCTTCTTCATAGCTGCCATGACCCATTGATCTCCTCATGGTTTCTTTCTCCATATCATAAGCATCACAACCAGGTAGTGGCAGACCAAAAGATAAATTTTCGTCATTATGCATATGCTTGGCTCCATTCACTTGAATCGGGAAACCGCGTACGGTTAAACAAGAACCATTCTCACACTTTGAGGCAAATTTCTAGTTGGACAACATGAGTCACAAGAGCTCATATCAGGTGACATATTTACGGAAGATTCTGGTTTTTCTTTGAAAAATTCCCCTGATCTTCAAAATGTTTTGGAATGTCTGAAGTCATTAGACATTTCTGCTTCGTAGAACTGCTATTCGCATGTCCGCTCCCAGCATGAAAACCAGCTTCATCTATATCTACATCATGGTTATCTGAATTGTCCTCCTATACTGAGAGAAGTCAAAATGCGCCACAGGCAACGGGGATACTTCATTTTGCTGGCTACCTGGCATAGACGTTTTAGGTGCTTCAGTAGGCTTCTCTAATGGCTTTGCACAACCTTTCACGACCACATCTCTGACAGCTAAACCATCACCACCGATTTAGAAAAAAATTTAGCTGCCTCAGGGACGACAAGATGATTTATCCTGCAATAACTTATGAGTAATTCTTTGTACATCACATCCGGTGTAGAAAAAAATACCATTCCATCTGATTAGGTCACGTAGTCTGTTACGCCCCGAACCCAATATCCGGATCGGATACGTGATGGCTGCACACTCCTTAGAGCAAGCCCTAAAGAATATGCAAGGCCAAAATAAATCATTACAATCTTAATATCCATAATAATTAATTTCAACAATAATTCGTAAAATCTTGCATAATTACAAATTAATTTTCTTCAATCCTCTGATCAGGTACTATGACACTCTATCTATCCATCTGCTCACCCATAAATCTAAGCCATAGCCAATCATGAACGTCCTGTAACTCTGAGAAGAAAAAAAAAATGAAGAAGTGTAAGCTTTACAGCCCAGTAAGAATTTCCATATCACACTCATATAGTAAAATAATCTGAAAATAAGGATAAGCAATAAAATATAAAATCTCATATTCAATGTCCAGAATAATGCAAACATCCATAAATTTTCTGTCTTGTTAAAATAGATGCATCATCATATGTTAACAAGTGAAACACTTTTATTCAACAATTATTTCATGTCTTATCTTTCATTTCTCTTTTCATAATCACATGATTTTTAACATTTTCTTTCTGGCTCTAGACTATCCAAGTCTATACCTCAGTCATCATCCGGATCGAATCCACTTAAAAAGTCTTTCAAGACTGTCCCAGGGTGAGCTCCTGGCCGGTTGTCCCACGTACGAAAGCCTGTGAGAGGCTGTCCCAAGCATAAGCTCCTAGCGGGCTGTCCCAGGCATGAGCTCTTAACCGGCTGATCCACCTGTAAGCCAGTGGGGGCTGTCCCAGACATAAGCTCCTGGCGGGCTGTCCTAAGCATAAACTCCTGGCCGGCTGTTCTACATGACAAGGCTAGTCCATACCATATATCTCTTTCTTTTCATTTAATCATTATGTATTGATTTCATCAAATCAATTCTGTCTTGCATTATAATCAATTCAGATAGTCATATCCATAATCACGCCATCAATCTCTGATACATATATATTGACATAACATATTCATGCTCAAAATCAAATAACAATATCTCAGGTATAATAAATTCATCGATCTCAAATCCGACGATGTAAAACCAACGATGCAAGACCAACAGTAAAATAGCATATATATAATAGTGATCATGTACAGGGATTCTTACCTTTACCGGTGACTGATCCAAGCACAGAAATCAATGTTCTTCTTTGATTTATGAATTTCTCTAACAAAATATTCCACTCGATATCATATGCAGACAATCATCTCTTCATGATCCTGATCATATAAAAATCACATATAGAGAAATTATCGATAATCGATCCTAATAACACAAATCGAGGACCTCTCTTAAGATTAATCAAAATTAGGATTTATCTAAGTATCTGGATCCTCCACTGATCCATAAGACTTCTAGAGAGAAAGTAGAGAGAGAAAATGAAGAGAGAAATCTTCGTATCCTTCAGATGAGGCAATCATGGTCAAGATTATCAGAGGTCCTATCAGGGTGACTTAATATGAATCAAGTGTTACAATTTCGAATAGGATCGGAATGGGATCAAATCTACCGCACGAATTTTAGAGCAATCTCAAATCATCATATTTTTATTTCAAATTTATCCTAGGATCTGTGATGCAATCAGAGAGAGAGTAGAGAAAGATTCTAGAGAGATAAAATCCACAAAAAGAGAGAAAAAGGTCTAGAGAGAGAATCTAGAGAGAAATTGGAGAGAGAAGGTAGAGAGAGGAGAGAGAGAAAAAGGAAGAGAAAGGAGAGAGAGGAGAGAGAGAAAATTCTCTCTTTCTTTTTTTTTCTATTTTCTTTTTCTCTTTCTCTTTTTCTTTTTTTTTTCTTTTCTTTTCCTTTTCCTTCTCTTTTTCTTCTTTCTTTTTCCTTTTCCTCGTCCAAAACAAGGGCATCGTCCCCCTCCATCTCCTCTCACCCTCATGCGGCCAAGGAGGGCCGACCCCGGCCACCCTCCGACAGCAGCCGACGGCGACGCATCCACAGCCTCGGTGACAGCCCCAACGGTGGCTGTTGCCGGTGGCACACAAGGGAGAAAAATAAGAAAAAACAGGGATGGCCCTGTTCTTCTTCAATTCGACGGCTTGCCGTCAATTGCCAACAAAAGAAAGATGCCTAGGAAGGAAGAAGAGTAGGAAAGGAGCTTACCTTGCTCCGACGGTCGAGAAGAACTCCGACGACCTCCTTTTTCTCCATCTAAGAACTCCCGGATTCTCTTGAAAAAATCTCTCAAATTTCTTAAAATCTCTTCAAAATACCTTTTATAGATACCTAAGGAAGGGAAGAAGGGTTTATAAGGGAGATTTCCTACCTTTACTCGGATTCCATGGGTCCGATTTCACTGGGGTCGGAGGGGAAGAAGACTCCGGTTATGAGTCTTCCTCCTCCTCCCGTCGGCTCTATTTTAAGCTTCTCCAAATTTCGCCAGGCCCAAAAGCCCTATGGGCTGGACCGTGACAATCTCCCCTCCTTAAAATAATTTCATCCTCGAAATTAAGTTATGTCGTTCGAGATACATATTTCAAAGTATACATTCTTCATGTCATTCTTAAGTTTACGATAATGTCTTATATATTATTTATTTCTCATGATCTTGTTATAACAAAAATTATTTGAAATCTCAAACTCATCCCTTCTTATTGATTTCTCAACTTTTTTGAAGAACTGTAACATTTTGGACTTGTATTAATATACCACCATTATTTGTCTAATACATTTCACTCAAAATTCATAATTATCTCAGACTATCCTTGATAGAAAATAAATAAAGGTCAAACATCGGACACTCTTCACAATCATCGATTTCTTTCTTCTCTTGACCTTCCAACAAATTTTATATGTAGACTCTCATCTTAAGAAAACCTCAATCTTTTATATCAATCCAAGTAACAATATTAAATTTTAAAAAAAATATGAGATCTATGTCAGGATATTCTAAGTTTGAACTAATATCAAAACTATCAAACTGTTAATAAACTTGAGATATCTAATTTTTTTTGGCATTATCTACAATGAAGCAACCTACTGACAAAAATTATCCGGCTATGATCAAATTAGATCAAAATTTATAGTATCCTTTCATTATCAATAAAATCCTTTCTTATTTGCAACTAATGTATTTCATCATAATATCTTTTGATTTAAAAGATTAATATTTCTAATCAATTTAATCTATCACGCTTTTGCTGCGCACTCTGATCTTAATTTATCAAATTATATAAGTCTATTAAGATAAAATATCCTTATATGTTAGATCAATTCAGGATAGATCCAACCTTCAAATTTCATATAAGACTTACGGCAAAATTTTAAGTTTTTTTATCTTTACTACCTTTGGGTATAGCATATAAAAATTAAATCTTGATCCACTTCCAATATTTGAAATCATTGCATAAGTTTCATCACTCTTCAAGAATCCAACATGTCTAGAATCGATTGGAGTTAACCTTAGATTTATCTTACAATCGTTTAGATAATTTCTAAATCAATCTTTCTTTTTAAAAGAATTAATTCTAACTTAACAAACTAGAAGAACTCAAGCCAACAATCTTAAGTAGAATCAACTTGATTATTTCTTATAGAGCTCTCTTCATCACCACCCTTAATATTAATCGATAAATCCATACAAAATCTTGTCCCTTATATAAGTCATTCAAAATTTACACTAACAAGATGTCTTAGTTCAATTTAAAAAAAAATAATCCAAACTTTGACTTGAATAATTAATACACTTCACCATCTTCAACAATCACAAGAAAAATTAAAAAAATCTAATCCAAAGATAGTAATACGAATTATTAAGAATTTCATCATAACCTGTATATCATACTCTGATAAAATAAATATTTTTTTTTAATTTAACAATAATATCAAAATACTTTTGATCCACTTAGAGAAATAAACTATTGACTTGAAATTCAATGCAACTTGAAAGATCAAGGAATCATATTCAGAATATGATATTTTGAGTAACCAAAAATTTATCAAGATGTGTATCTCATATTCTCATAATAAAATTCAAGTATATTTTTCATCTAAGATTGAGTTTCATATATGACCTCTTATGGGTTCAGTGTTCAAAAATATTTCTCTCTAATATGATGTAATTTCTTTTTAGACCATATCCTAACTTTCTTCTGATAAATTTAAAATTTGTAACGCTCGGATAATTAACATCAAAATAAAAAAAGTTATCATGATTTTCTTCCATATAAGTTTAGCATTCCAAAATCATCTAGTATACTCAACATAACTTATCAATACCTCCCACTTCATTCCAAGGTCAACTCTTTTCATACTTAGGTCAACCTTACTAATTAAAATCTAAGATATAACTCATCAATTCTATTATAGATATCATATGCCACTTATACATAAATTTCATCTTAATATCTATTAATTCGAAATCTAAATATTGAATCTTCTCTTTTATATCTATCATGTTCCTCATGATCATAACCTTAGTTTAAATATCACTAAAGTCATAATTTTAAATAATTATAATCTTAAGCTTAAATATCACTTAAATCATATTCTCTAATGATCATAATCTAAATTGTAATATCATTCTATTACATCCTTAATGATTATAACCTTAAACTCTAATATTATCTATCATACTCTATTGATTATAATCTCAAAGTTTTGATATCACTTATATGACAATCCCTAATGACCTTAAACTTAGGCTCTAGTACTGTTCTGTCATATCCTAATCACTTGTATCATTGTCTCTAAATAAACGTAACCTAACCTCTAAGCTCAGATGCCACTCTGTCACATCCTACTGATTTATATAAAGTTTTAATATCTCTTCATAATCTCTGGTGATATTAAACCTGAGCTATGATATTATTCTATCACATCCTAATCATTTATATCGTAATCTCCAATGATCATAACCTAAGCTCTGATACCATTCTGTCACGCTCCGAACCCAACATCTGGGTCGGATACGTGATGGCCGCACACTCCTTAGAGCAAGCCCTAAAGAATATGCAAGGTCAAAATAAATCATTACAATCTTAATATCCATAACAATTAATTTCAACAATAATTCGTAAAACCTTGCATAATTACAAATTAATTTTCTTCAATCCTTTGATCAGGTACTATGACACTCTATCTATCCATCTGCTCACCCATAAATCTAAGCCATAGCCAATCATGAATGTCCTGTAACTCTGAGAAGAAAAAGAAAAATAAAGAGGTGTGAGCTTTACAGCCCAGTAAAAATTTTCATATCACACTGATATAGTAATATAGTCTGAAAATAAGGATAAGCAATAAAATATAAAATCTCATGTTCAATATCCAGAATAATACAAACATCCATAAATTTTCTGTCTTGTTAAAATAGATGCATCATCATATGTTAACAGGTAAAACACTTTTATTCAACAATTATTTCATGTCTTATCTTTCATTTCTCTTTTCATAATCACATAATTTTTAACATTTTCTTTCTGGCTCTGGACTATCCAAGTCTATACCTCAGTCATCATCTGGATCGAATCTACTTAAAAAGTCTTTCAAGACTATCCCAGGATGAGCTCCTGACCGGCTGTCCCATGTACGAAAGCCCGTGAAAGGCTGTCCCAGGCATAAGCTCCTGGCAGGCTGTCTCAGGTATGAGCTCCTGGCCAGCTGATCCACCTGTAAGCCAGTGGGGGCTGTCCCAAGCATAAGCTCCTGGCAGGCTGTCCAAGGCATAAGCTCCTGGCCGGCTGTTCTACATGACAAGGCTAGTCTATACCATATATCTCTTTCTTTTCATTTAATCATTATATATTAATTTCATCAAATCAATTCTGTCTTGCATTATGATCAATTCAAATATGTCATATCCATAATCATGCCATCAATCTCTGATACATATATATTGACATAACATACTCATACTCAAAATCAAATAACAGTATCTCAGGTATAATAAATTCATCGATCTCAAATCCGACGATGCAAAACCAACGATGCAAGACCAACAGTAAAATAGCATATATATAATAGTGATCATGTACAGGGATTCTTACCTTTACCGGTGACTGATCCAAGCACATAAATCAATGTTCTTCTTTGATTTATGAATTTCTCTAACAAAATATTTCACTCGATATCATATGCAGACAATCATCTCTTCATGATCCTGATCAATATAAAAATCACATATAGAGAAATTACCGATAATCGATCCTAATAACATAAATCGAGGACCTCTCTTAAGATTAATCAAAATTAAGATTTATCTAAGTATCTGGATCCTCCACTGATCCATAAGACTTTTAGAGAGAGAAAATCCATGAAGAGAGAGAAAATTCTAGAGAGAGAAAGTGAAGAGAGAAATCTTCGTATCCTTCAGATGAGGCAATCATGGTTGAGATCATCAGAGGTCCTATCAGGATGACTTAATATGAATCAAGTGTTACAATTTCGAATAGGATCGGACTGGGATCAGATCTACCGCACGAATTTCAGAGCAATCTCAAATCATCATATTTTTATTTCAAATTTATCCTAGGGTCTGTGATGCAATCAGAGAGAGAGTAGAGAAAGATTCTAGAGAGATAAAATCCACAAAAAGAGAGAAAAAGGTTTAGAGAGAATCTAGAGAGAGAATCTAGAGAGAGAAATTGGAGAGAGAAGGTAGAGAGAGGAGAGAGAGAAAAAGAAGAGAAAGGAGAGAGAGGAGAGAGAGAAAATTCTCTCTTTCTTTTTTTTTCTATTTTCTTTTTCTCTTTCTCTTTTTCTTTTTTTTTTCTTTTCTTTTCTTTTCCTTTTCCTTCTTCTCTTTTTCTTCTTTCTTTTTCCTTTTCCTTGTCCAAAACAGGGGCATCATCCCCCTCCATCTCCTCTCACCCTCATGCGGCCAAGGAGGGCCGACCCCAGCCATCCTCCGACAGCAGCCGATGGCGACGCATCCACAGCCTCGGTGACAGCCCCAACGGTGGCTGTTGCCGGTGGCACACAAGTGAGAAAAATAAGAAAAAACAGGGATGGCCCTGTTCTTCTTCAATTCGACGGCTTGCCGTCAATTGCCAACAAAAGAAGGATGCCTAAGAAGGAAGAAGAGTAGGAAAGGAGCTTACCTTGCTCTGACGGTCGAGAAGAACTCCGACGACCTCCTTTTTCCCCATCTAAGAACTCACGGATCCTCTTGAAAAAATCTCTCAAATTTCTTAAAATCTCTTCAAAATACCTTTTGTAGATACCTAAGGAAGGGAAGAAGGGTTTATAAGGGAGATTTCCTACCTTTACTCGGACTCCATGGGTCCAATTTCATCGGGGTCGGAGGGGAAGAAGACTCCGGTTATGAGTCTTCCTCCTCCTCCCGTCGGCTCTGTTTTGGGCTTCTCCAAATTTCACCAGGCCCAAAAGCCCTATGGGCTGGGCCGTGACATAGTCATTATTTTCTAACGTGCATTTAATACCTACGGATCTGCTTTTCTCTTTGAAATTTTGAAAGATGAAAATACCCACTTCTTTTAAAAAAATTATGATATTTCTTAGCATATTATGACATTCTACAGCCATATTATGACTTTCTGCATATAGAATGCCATAAGAGAGGGATATTTTCATCATTTAAATTTTTTTTTCATCATTTAAAAATTGGACTACAGGATGTCATAATATGACCACAAGATGTCATAATTTTTTTAAAAGAGTAAGAACATTTTCGTCATTCAAAATTTTAAATAAAAAAATCGAACTGCAGGTATTAAATACGCTATTAAATACGTGTTAGAAAACGATAGCTACATGCTCCAATATGATTGGGTGATGTACTTTACATCAGTTTTATTGCACCACATGCTGTGCACAAAGACTTTCTCATAACTTATCCCTAGGCACTCTCCTTTTTGAAAAAAAACACAGGATTTTAGGTAAATTATCCACTGGAGCAAGTAAACCATCAGTAACTCGAATAGCCTCATTCCAAAAACTCATCTCCTAATAGGGCTGAAGTGGGTCGGGCTGGATCAAGTCACACCTCAGTCCAAAATTTTTTTAGGCTTCGAGTCAGGCTTAGGTCTGAAAATTTTTGAAAAACTCAGATCCGAATTCAGATCCGATCTGAACCCAATTGGACCAGTCCATTCCAATTTTCAGCCACACCGGCTCTCTTCCATCTCTTAAAAAGTAAAATAAAATAAAATAAATCTCTAAGCTCTAAGCATTTTGATGCTAAAAGATCAGGAGATACACCTAAGCATTGGCTGGGTGGCATTACCCCATCATTTAACATAAAGCAAAGACGGGCCAGTGAGACTTTTATTATTTTTTTCTTAATTGAGCCAAACAAATTTCCATGTGTTGACGGTACTAGAAAGCGACCTACATCTTGCCACTGAAAGATGCCACCGCTGAATGAATTTTTTTCCTCATACGGCTCTAAACAAAGTTGTTCACTACAAAATTTTCGCACTGCGTGGCAGCTGGCACGTACCACTCAGGTACGTCGTTTTGTGAGCAATTGGCACTAAGCAATTGAATTGACTGCAGAAACAAATACAAATTTGGTGGAGCCCAATTGCTGGATCATTCAAAGAACTTAATCCTACACCAAGTCATATTGTTAGATAGAATCTGTGCCTCATGATTAATTGAAGCGAGACACACCATTCTTGTTACAGAAAACAAAGACTTAATTTTACTCTCCTTCACGGACCTTATAACAATTGATGTAAAAATATTGTTGCCTATTATTTTATGAAGAGTGGTCTTACGGTAAAGAAAAATCTAACAAAAAGGTTACTCCATGATGCATATGTATCCTATAACACATAATATTGCAAATTGGTACAAGACAAGTTACACATTGCCCATGAGGAATTATGAGTTGCAACTATTGCATGGGAATTGTGTGTTACATTAGCATTTCTCTCTCTCTTTTGTGAGTCCAATGACAAAAATCACATTTAGCATCTGTGCAATGCATATCTGGATGTTGGTTATCAGCCTGCATGGTAAGACCTCTTATTATAAGAAAAATTTCTGATGTTAAGAGTTCAAGAGATTTGCCTGAGCATTTGGCTGTATGGCATGAACCCTTCATGATTTAATGTAAAGCAAAGATGAGCCAATTAGATTTTTTTAAATTATTTTTTTTGCTAAATTGAACAACATAAATTTCAATGTGCCGACAATAGAAAGCCACTTAGATCCTACCACCAAAAGATGTTGAGATATTTTTTAGGAAGAAAAAGAAAAATGTTGAGACAAGAAGGCAAGTCCGCACCAATGCACAGATATGATTAGGGGCTTGAAAGGAAAGCAAAGGCACAAAAGAACATGACAATCTAATTCATGGACTATACTGCTCTAGTGATACAAAAACCTCACAGAAAAAAGTTAGGATCTACTACTCTCTTGATGCTCTTATTTTAGTTGGCACCTTACTGGAGGGTCAAAAAATCAACACATTAGCTATAATTGATAGGGAAAAAACCAGTGACATTAAGTGTTCATGTACTGTCCATTCATAAGTACTACAGTAACATAACTACAGAAACCACTTCTAAGTGACCTCCTTCTTTTACTTCTTTCTCGTGTTTTTTATTTTGCTGATAAAGCCCTTTTATTTGCTTCGTTTTTGTTCAGTTTGTGCCAAGACTAGCGTCCTTACCAGCATACAACTCCACCTAACAGGACACTGCAAGCCTAGGCGAGGGGGATGTTTTTTCTCTCTCTTTTTTTTTTCTTTTTTAAAAAAAGGGAAATCCATCTATTAAAGAAGGGATGAGAAAATCCATCTTCCTCACATGCACCTCGCGTGCCTAAAACATTCTTTAATGAATACTCTTGATTCTCCTTTCTAACAAGTGTTTATTCAACAAAATATGAGGACTGCATCTTATGTTTCTTTTCCTAAATCAGCCAGATGCACAGAAAAATAGAACACCGAAATGCATTGTGTGGCACTTGCAGTTGCCAACAAGGCATATCGCTTCCATTCAACTTTTTTGT
Source organism: Elaeis guineensis (assembly GCF_000442705.2). NCBI lineage: Eukaryota > Viridiplantae > Streptophyta > Magnoliopsida > Arecales > Arecaceae > Elaeis > Elaeis guineensis. The sequence goes on along the minus strand of NC_025999.2, from coordinate 96,152,399 downwards.
CGTATGGATCTAAACAAAATTACTTTTTTTTTTTTTTTTTTTGGTGAGTCTAAACAAAATTGTTCACTAGGTGATTTTTGCACTACTTGGCAGTTGGCACCTACCGCTTTGGTATGACGTTTTTTTTTTTTTTTTGGGGTTTGGGTGGGGGTAGGGTACATTTTAGAGTCGTAAGACCCCAAAAAAGAAGCAACAACTAGAAATAAATAGCATAGTAAAGGACAGAAGTAGAACATAACAAACCATCTAGTAAAAACTACACCAGCTGCATCGACTAACGCCAGCAACTTTATTGTTTGAGGCATAGGATTTTGTGGACCAAAATCTGCATTTACCGAGAGCCGAGCAAGGCTATCATAGGCTGGTTTCCTTTTTTAAAGACGTGGAAAACAAAGAAAAGATCCAAAGAAGTTGTACATCGAAGAATGTTTGATAACAATGGATAAAGTGAAGCATTATAACTTGCTGAAGGTCGCTGATTCTTCTTATTCCAATCAATGACTGTGAAGATTCTCTCCCTTAGCCAAATTTTGGTTTGCTTGAATTCGTTGACCGCCATGAGAAGACCTTCCCAAGCTGCCTTGGTTCTGTTTTTGGCACAGAGTTGGCTTTGAATCCTCTAATTCCTGCATATGTATATATATATATGGAGAGAGAGAGAGGAGAGAGAGAGAAGAGAGAGAGAGAGAGGACCTCTCCAGCTATATTTCAAATAATATATCCTGCCCCAGCGTCGTCATCAACCTAAGAAGGGTCAAAATTAACCTTCACCACCCCGCAGTGAGGAGGTATCCAAGAGACAATCCTAGAAATAGATGAAGAGTTCACTGGGCTGCCGGCACCCCAGTGTTACATGTTTATGGTTCCAGTATCCTCTGAAGTAGCTTAATAGTATTCAATGGCAAGCCAATGAGCGAGATTTGCAACATGAGCAGGATTTGTATGGTCTCCCTGAAACAACCTATTGTTTCTTGCATTCCATAATGCCCACCCAATGTAACATATCAAGGATTTGTTATATTGAGTTACTAATTCTATTAGAAAGAAGGTCCAGAAGCTCTTACAAACTATTGAAGATAGGAATGGTAGGATTATTTGTTCTAATTTTATTCCACACGTGTGGCAAACTAACAAGATAGCATTTTACCCCAATTGATTTTCCACCAGAATAACTTGATTCTTGGAGCTGCAATCAAAATCCAAATCCATATATTTGAAAGATCTTGGTATCCATACATCACGATTCTTTCTAATTACAGCATACACATCTGTTGTTTCAACTGTTTTGATCCACCAGCATGCCACCAATCTGTCATGGCAATGGAATCTTGGCAGTGACCGGGACAGCCATCACCTATTGGACCACAATCACTTGGAAGAGCTGCTCCAAAAGTTTGTAATTCAAGTATTACCATTGCTAATCAGTGCAGAAACAATTCAAGTTTCTTGGCATAAGGTGCTATTAATTGGAATGGGAATCTTGCTGATTGGTATATTAGAAAGCCATGGATCTTGTAAAACGTTCATGTTAAAGCTATCACCGATTAGCCACCAAGCTCCCGAGCAAACGGCCCTCTAGATTCTTACCAAAAAAATAAACTACGCTCTAGATTGGTGAGGCACCTCTCCCTACAATAAAAAAAACAAAAAAAAAAAAAAAAAAAGGACAGAAAGCAACCGGCACTAAGCAACTGAATTGATAGCAAAATAAATACAATTTTGGTGGAGCCCTGTTGCCAAATCATTTAAAAAACTTAATTCTACTGAGCCAAGTCACGTTAAGGTCGTTCTTTTACAGATAAAAAATTTATCTAAAAAATTATATTTTTTTAAATAAATATTTTTTAAATAATATTTAAATAAAAAAATAATTTATTCATATTCTTTTGTACATTGAAAAATGATTTGGGAATCTGTTATCTATATTTTTTTGTATTACTATTTTTATGGATAAGTTGCTATGATCTACCCATATTTCTCATAATATCCTTTATTATATAAATATTATTATATATAATAATATAACATATTATAATATATTATAATATATTATTATATGTTACTATATTACTATTATAACATAGTATAATATATTATATTATATTAATATCTTATATTAATATAATATCATATATATTATATATAATAATATAGTATAATATAATATATTACATTAGTATATTTTGTTATATATAAATATATTATATTATTACATTATTATTATAGTATTATATAAATATTATTATATATAATAATATAATATAATATATAATAATATATTATATTATTATATATTATTTTAATAATATATTATTGTATATTATAATAGATTATATTATATTATGTTAATATCTTATATTAACATAATATAATTTATTATTATATATAATAATATATTATAATATTATTTTATTATTATAGTATTATTATATTATAATATAATATAATGTATAATATAATTTATTATATATAATATAATATAATATAAATAATATAATTTATTATTATATATAATAATATATTATAATATTATTTTATTATAATAATATTATAGTATTATAATATAATATAATATAATATAATGTTTGAATATTTTTTTAAATTAGAAGTTTAATATAATATACATTATAATATTATTACATATAATAATATAGTATAATATATTATATTATATTAATATTTATTATTATATAAATATATTATATTAATTATTATAGTATTATATAAATATTATGATATATAATAATATAATATTATATTATTAAATTATTATATATTATTTTAATAATATATTATAGTATATTATATTATGTTAATATCTTATATTAATATATTATACTATATTATTATATATATATATAATATATTATATTATATTATATTGTGTTGGCAGAAAATCTGCACGGCCCACGAATGTGAAAAGGCTCAAGGTTCGGGATGGCCAGCCAATTTCGAAGAGCCTAGAACCAACCCCGACTTTTGGTCAACCCCTATGCCCATGCCTGACTCCTAGATGGGTAGGTCTGGGAGAGGCGGACACCGAGGACCCGTCAGTAGAACTTGATGGCTCCTCTCCAGAGTCATGGTAGGCCGAACGCCCAATCCGCCATAACCTGATCCCCAAGGATGTTTGTCAAAGCATAGGCCGACGAAGCATCCCTTTCTAAGCTGAAGTTTCTTATTGAGCAATCCTCGGTGGTAACCAGATCCCACACCTTGTATCCACCTTTCTGGAAGAATGCCTATGGATTGCCCCTGATAGCCCACCTGACACCACCGACACAACCTCGGCTCATTCGATGATCCAGGCATGTGGATCATCCGCATGCGATTTGACAGAATCCCAACAAACTTCCTGAACGTGATGGGCAGGATCCTCTAATGGAATCCCAACAAACTTTTAGAATATGGTGGACAGAATACCCTGACAAGCCGCTAGTACGTCACCATGTGTCATGGTAGGTGCCACTGACTAACAACCTGAGCAGCGGACAAACGGCAGGAGGCGTAGCCTGGCAACCTACGGACCGAAACCTAACAACCTCCAGGCTCAGCTATAAGGGGAGGCAAAAAAGGGACCCTAAGGTAAGCCATTACTTTACCTCTCATGCTCCTCTCTTTGTTGAATGAGATACTGACTTGAGCGTCGAAGGGTCCTCACTGGAGCCACCTCCGATCAGACTTTGTCTTATAGATTTTTCTTTAGGGCATATCGATCTCAGCCATCTCCACCTTCTTCGGTGTGACTGATATCTCGTACCAACAGATTTGGCACTAGAAGAATGGCGCTTAATTTTTCACCCAAATTCGGAAGGGCAGATCGAAGCCGGATGACCGTGGCACCAAGAACATGTCATCCCACTGCCTCAATGCTACCATGCAGTCAGTGGAAAGCCAAACTAACCATACTACTCCATCGGCAGTGGCGGAAAACCCTCTGCCCCTGCCACCGAAAGCGATGATGGTGGACCAGTTCGACTTACTGTTCTGATAGGTCCAGAATCTGACGGCCACTATCCAGTCGATTCAGGCCCCTCCGGCATCTGTGTCAGTAGCACCACCAAGTTATCAAGTGGCTCCGACCTCACCACAGGTAGCAGCTCCATTGCAAGACTGATCAGAAGATGTTACTCAGCCCCTGGGGGATGACAGACCGACCAAAGCCATCCCCGACACTCGAAGCCGAATGACGACGACCTCCCAATCTCCGATCAGGGCATGATTCAAACCTCGATCGATAATCTTCTCATCAGTCGGGAGCCTACACAGGTTGGATTCCCAATGATGATTAGCATTTTAAGGATTTGTATCGACGGATCAACGCAATCCATCCCCAGGAGCCGGCACCGTATGATAGGTTTTGCGGCAGCCCGCCTTTCGGCCCCTGGATTATGCAGGAACCTTTGCCTCGCCATTTCAAGATTCCCCAACTTGAGAGCTATGATGGGGCGGCGGACCCCGTCGACCACCTGGAGAGTTTCAAAGCACTGATACTTCTTCAAAGAGCGACTAATAGGATTTTATGCCGGGCATTCCCCTCCATATTGAAGGGGATGGCTAGGCACTGATATTCAAGTTTGAAGCTAGGCTCAATCCACTCCTTCGAGCAGTTAAGCCGGTTCTCCGTCGGATATTTTGTTAGCAGTCATCAGCAGCAAAAGCGGTTGGATTACCTCCACACCATCAAGCAAAAGGTGGGAGAGACTCTTTGATCATTTATCAGCCATTTTAATGTGGCTACTCTTGAGGTGTGCGATCTGGATTATTCGATCGTGATGTCTGCGATGATGAGCGGACTGCAGAAAAATGATTTAAAAAAATTGTTAACCAAAACTTACCCTCGGGACTTTTCTAACTAGTTGGCAAGGGTGGAGAAATATGCCCGCTTGAAAGAGGCCTTTGCAAAGGATGAGATTCCCACCAATCTCATGGACGGAGGTGGAAATAGGATACAGAATAAGGAATCATCGCTGCGAGGGAGGCGGGAGTATGTCGGCATTCAATATCACCTTTCCACCATCAAAAGAATGGGCCCCTGAGGAACCCTTGGCTCATAAGCCCCCAAAGGATGAATCAGCGAGCCTTGTCACCGTCGAGGAGATACAACAACTATACCTCACTGAATGAACCAAGGACTCAGGTACTCATGAAAACTAGGAGGCAGCTACTAAAGATGAAGAAGCTGCGGACAAACCCGGTTCGGAGAGATCTGAACAAGTACTGTTTATACCATCGGGATCACAGCCACGATACGAAGGATTGTATCCAACTCCATGATGAAATTGAGAATCTCATCAGGCATGGCCATCTTGATCGATTTATCCGATGTCAGGGGGAGTGGTGTGACGAATGATCGAGGTCGCCTCAGCCAGTGGGGCACCCACTATGGGTGGAACAATAGGAGGATCGACCCCCTCTTAGCATTATAAATACCATCATGGGGGGACAGAGCAGTTGTGATGACATCATAGAAAAAAAGATGGCGAAGAGACAGCAAACTGAGGACCTCATAATCTTTATCGAGAAGGATGCTCAAGGGGTCCAGTTTCCGCACAATGATGTAGTAGTTGTAATGCTTAATCTCAAAAATTATGATGTACGCCGCATCTTGGTCGATAGTGAAGTTTCTCCGATATTTTATTTTATGATACTTTTATGAAATTGGATTGTCTGCTACTCAATTGAGGAGAACAAACTCTCCACTTGTCAGGTTTATCGGGGCCACTATCCCAGTGGAAGGCATCATCACCTTAATAGAAAAGGCTGGTCAATACCCACACCAATCCATCGTCCCAATTGATTTTTTGGTCATTTGAGCGCTTTTGGCATACAGTGCGATTCTCGGATGATCGGGCCTCAATTCGCTCTGAGCCATTGTATCCACGTATTATTTGAAGATAAAATTTTCAACAACGGAGGGAGTCAAAAAAGTCCATGGGGACCAAGATCTGGCACATCAGTGCTACAATATCGCCCTCTGAGGAGGTGAACCTGTCGAATCCTATCCTATTGAAGAACTGAACACTCGTGATGAGTTAATCGAGGATGCGGGACACCGATCAAGGACCTCATATCCATCCCTTTGGCAGACGGAAACCCAGAGCACACCATATGGATCAGATCTAGCCTCAACTAGGTATTGAGATCTCGATTAGTTTTTTTTTTACAGGAGAATGCAAATATTTTCGCCTGGACACCAGTGGATATATTGGGTATTGATCCTTCAGTGATGGTGCATCAACTTAATGTCGACCCATGGCATCGTCCATTCAAGTAGAAGAAGCATAATTTTGCCCTCGAGAGGCAAAGGGCGATCGCTGAGGAAGTGGATAAACTGTTGCAAGTGGGCTTCATCAGAGAAATAATTTACCCCGAGTGGATCACAAATGTGGTGCTGGTGAAGAAGGCGAATAGGAAGTGGTGCATTTATATCGACTTCATCAATCTAAACGGGCCTGCCCAAAAGATAGCTGTCCCTTGTTGAGAATTGATCAGCTGGTCGATGTCACGTCGGAGCACAAGCTCCTCATCTTCATGGATGCCTTCTCCGTTACAATCAAATCTGGATGGCACTGGAGGATGAGAGAGAATAGCTTTCATTACTGATAAGGGACTTCTCTGTTATCGGGTTATGCCCTTTGGTCTAAAGAATGTAGGTGTGACTTATCAATGCCTCATAAATAAATATTCAAGGATCAAATCTGACAGAACATGGAGTTGTATGTGGACGACATGCTTGTTAAGAGCAAATCCTCTGGAGCCCACATTGAAGATCTCTAAGAGACCTTTGTCACCCTCCAGAAGTATCAGGTGAAACTCAATCTTATGAAGTGCACTTTTAGAGTAACTACTGGCAAGTTTTGGGATTTATGATCTCTAATCGAGGAATTGAAGCCAACCCAAAAAAAATTAGAGCTATGCAAGAGATGGTGCCTCTAAGAACAGTTGAGGAGGTACAAAGTCTAGTAAAGAGGATTGCTGCTTGGAATCATTTCATTTCAAGTTCCGTCGAATGTTGCCTGCCCTTCTACCAGATCTTGAGATGGTTGAAGGACTTCCAATGAATGGACGAGTGTTAAAATGTCTTTGCTGACTTAAAGAATTACCTTAGTTCTACTCTATTGCTCGAAAAGCCTGATCCGAATGAAGAATTATTTCTGTATTTATCCTCTCTTCTACAGCGATAAGCGCAATACTGTCCAAAAGCGGGATAAGGTCCAAAGGCTGATATATTATGTCAGCCAAACTTTGAGGGACATAGAGACCCGATACTCGAGACTTGAAAGTTGGCCTACGCCCTCCTTATCGCTGTCCGAAAGCTCCATCCATACTTCCAAGCCCATTCAATCATACTCTTGATAGACCAACTCTTGAGGAGCATCTTCCACTGCCCTGACGCATCAGGATGACTCGTAAAATGGGCAATAGAGCTCTCTGAGTTCGATATTCAATTTTGACCCCGACCCTTGATCAAGGCTCGGGTTTTAGCCAACTTCGTAGTGGAATGCACCATCCTGGATGAACTCGAAATGATCAAAGAAGCTGAATCTCGATAACAGACTCAGAGGGCCAACCTGGGTTTGGCTCGAATGCCCGAGAGCTATATGTCGATGGATCATCCAGCTCTGCAGGATTGGGAGCAGGGTTGATTCTCTCAGGATCGGATGGGACGATCGTCGAATATGCCCTCCACTTCGAGTTTCCAACAACCAATAATGAGGTAGAATATGAAGCTCAGCTACTAGTCTTAGGATCACCAGGGAGCTGGAGATCCGAGATCTGAAAGCCCGCAGTGATTCTCAATTAGTTATTAGCCACATCCAAGGCCAATTTGAAGCCCGTGGAGAGAATATGGTAAGTACCTCCAGAAGATTAGATATTTGGTCTTCCAATTTGCAGACTTTGAGATTCAGCAAGTTTTCAGATCGAAAAACTCTCGTGCGGACCTGTTGTCTAAACTAGCAACATCAGCACCGTCAGAGTTGCCACAAGATGCCTTTTTTGAGGTACTAAGTAGACCATGCACAGAGGAGCCTGCAGTGGTGATGCAAGATGAAGAAGAGTCATGCTGGATGGATCCTCTGATCAGCTATCTCAAAGATGAAACTTTACCAATCGATTAGAAGGAAGCTCAAAAAATAAGGTACCAGTCACCTCGATACCTGCTTCATAAGGAAAAACTCTACAAAAGATCATTTTTCCTATCGCTCTTAAAATGTCTAGATCGATGGAGGCTGAATATGCTCTAAAGGAGGTGCACGAAGGCATGTGTGAAAGTCATGTCAAAAAGAAGGTGTTGGCTTACAAGCTCCTCAGACAAGATTATTACTGACTGACCATACAGTGGGATGTCCAGAGCCTAGTTGCACGATGTGATCGATGCCAATGACATTTTAATATACAGCATTTGCTAGCTATCCCGATCACCCCTATATGTGGCCTTGGCTATTTGCATAGTGGGGAATGGACATCCTTGGTCCTTTTCCCCCTGCATCAGGATAAAGAAAATTCTTACTTATTGCAGTGGACTACTTCATCAAGTGGTAGAGGCAGAATCTTGGCCCGTATCACTGAGGCAAAAGTTCTGAATTTTGTCTGGAAGAGCATAATTTGCCGTTTTGAACTTTCTCAAGTATTGATAACCGACAATGGATGCCAGTTTGTGGGATCCAAGCTAGAATAACTCTATGAGAAATATGGGATCTCGCATCATTTTACCTCTATGGCGCACCCTCAGGCGAATAGGGAGGCAGAAGCAACCAATCAGACCATACTACAAGGTCTGAAATGGAGGCTGGATGGAGTTAAAGGAGCGTGGGCCGACGAACTCTACCATGTTCTCTAGGCGATCAGATGACACCCAGGATCCCAACCAAGAAAACTCCTTTTCGCCTTGTCTTTGGGGTCGAAGCAATGGTCCCTATTGAGGTCAGAGTTCCATCAATGTAAGTTGAGAATTATGACGAGCAAACTAATGCGGAATGACTTCGTGCAAACTTGGATCTACTGGAGGAAGCCCAAGAAAGGGCTTACATCAGAATGGCTGCTTATCAACATCGGGTAGCCCAGTATTATAACTCTCGGGTCAAGGATAAGTGCTTTAAGATTGGTGATCTGTCCTATGTAGAGCGAAAGTTTTTTTGCCAAACGAGCAGGGCAAGCTAGCACCAAACTGGGAAGGTCCCTACTAGGTGGATGAAATTGTCAAGCCGAAAACCTACCATCTGAAGCAATGGACGGAGCTCTACTTCTTCGACCATAGAATTCAAAAAATCTTCAAATATACCATCAATAATATACAGCACTACTACCATTTTTAATAGAACTCTTTTTACTACTTGTCTTGCCCCCTTTTTTTTTTTTTGTTGTTTTCATCTGCTCGTCATCAACGGCCTTTGATCGGTCCAGTCTTTGATCGGTCCAATATTTGAAGGAGCTTTTGATCGACTTTAATAATCAATGACCTTTGATCGGCCTGGCTTTGATCGGCCAACATTTGAAGAGCCTTTGATCGGCTTTTATAATCAACGATCTTTGATCGGCTTGGCCTTTGATCAGCCCAACATTTGAAGGAGCCTTTGATCGGCTTTAATAATCAACGACCTTTGATCGGCTCGATTTTTGATCGACCCAACATCGAAGGAGCCTTTGATCAGCTTTAATAATCAATGATCTTTGATTGGCTCGGCCTTTGATCGGTCCAACGTCGAAGGAGTCTGAATCGGCTTTTATAATCAACAGCCTTTAATCGATCTGGCCTTTGATCAGCCCAACATTTGAAGGAGCCTTTAATCAACCCAACATCGAAAGAGCCTTTGATCAGCTTTAATAATCAATGGTCTTTGATTGGCTCGACTTTTGATCGGTCTGGCCTTTGATCGGCCCAACATTTAAAGAGCCTTTGATCAGCTTTAATAATCAACGATCTTTGATCGGCCAAACATCGAGGGAGCCTCTAATCGACTTTCATAATCAATGGTCTTTGATCTGTCTGGCCTTTGATTATCCAATATTTGAAGGAGCCTTTGATCAGCTTTTACAACCAACGACCTCTGAGTGGCCTGACCTTTGATCGGCCCAACATCAAAAGAGCCATTTATTTGGCTTCCACTCGGTGCGACCAATCATCGATCTCAACTGGGATGGCCATTGACTGACACATCCTGTGATCAGCCCTTAACATAGTTACAGATGCCTAACCTGCGGTCCCTACTTGAACTAACGATTCTTAGTCAATCAAGCACACCAAAACACAAAGTACATCGAAACACATAAGGAACAGTTTGTTTTTTTTTCCCTCTCAATCGAAAAAAGTTTCCACAAAGATAATGCATCAAGCATTACATAGATGATAATGAAGCAGTGATACATGACGAAACGAGCACAATGCTTTGCCCAAAGAAAGTCTCCCATACTCGGATATGGATGATTTGGAGATCACGAGAGTGCTTCTCTGGATTCAAAACCCATTGACCGCCAGAGTTGGGTTGGAAGGCTCTTTCCCCAACTTGACCTCGGCATCCCGAGCTTTCATCCTTGAAGAAACCATAGTCTCAGGTTCTGAGGGGAGCCTCTCGTCACTCTCTGGATGAGATCCCGGCATTCTCCCATAGAAGGATGCTAGCTGCCTGCCACCTCTATCGTGGCAGGAGCACCAGAGATAGGTGATCATCCAGCAGAGGTGTGAGAGGAAGAAAGAGGTGCTCTCACGCCCGACAGTTTGACTCAACCGCTATCCTCCACCACCCTGATATGGAATCCCAATTTAGTCAAGAGTCTGGCGGAAAGTTAGCACCGATAGGTACAGGATACATCCGAATCACCTCAATGGACCACTGAGGCCACACAGAGGTTGCCTCCCGATGGTGAAGGCCATGGCTTCCACCGCAATCAGATGCACGGTGGATGTCCATCTCTCTCGAAAGCACAGCCTCTATGGAGCCCTCACCAAAGGATGTGGTCGAACCACACCCATTCTAGGTATTACGATCGAGGGACCTCTGAGGCAGTGGATCTTGCCACTACAAAGCAAGATGGCTATTTCCAAAACCTTTCATGCCAAGCTGAAACCCACACAGTGAGCCTTGATGGCCCCGGTCAAAAGCACAGCTTCTACTTTCTCTGAGGAGGTCGTTCCACCACGACATGGCTATTGGAAGGTGAACTTTCACCTAGAATCAACGAGGATGGATCTGGTATGGGGCACAGCGAGTTGGAAGATGGAGTGGGAAGAAGTTCCCTCTATAAATAGAGGAGTAGGCCCTAATTACGTCCAAAAAATATCAAACAGAGATTGGCCATGGGCACCGCCGCTGCTTGAAATGCATTTAATTTGGGCACCAGTAGAAAACCTACATCGTTTCATTTTCCCTCGTCAGACTATAGCGGCAGGTCACATTTAATATGGGCATAGAAGCATAATGCATCCTGAAAATCACACATGCATGCCACGAGTACACCACCCTTTCACATTCCTTGTTAGTGCAGACAGGACTACCCCCTTTGCCTGACCCAAGCTTGGATCCTAGGGCAGGGGGCATATACCAGGGAAGTTTCTCTTGGGGCTACGATATGCTGAGGCTAAGGCATGGCATGCTATGGCCCACGTTACACCTGATTTATCATTGGCCACTTCTGACTGACGATTATACACTATCACGCAACTAGAGTGTGACTCATTAAACAGTCAAGATGTTGTTAGTCGGGTTCTGAAGGTTTCCTCAGTTGACCCATGAGTTCACTTGTTCGACTGGGTAAGAATTTTTTTGCAGGCCAACTATGAGTTAGTCACCTAGGCGAAACCATTTGAGAGATTTTCCATCTATCCTCATCTAGCTATGTTGAACTGCACGCTGAGGGCCATGTCATAAATGGTCGGCAGGACCTCAACTAGTTAGCATAAAGGAAGTGAGTAACGTCAGTCTGATGGCTTTTGGTCGATCCTATACTAGACGATCTCTGTTTGGTGCGACCCTATTAGCCCCAATTACTGACAATCGCGTTGGTCCGACTCCTAATCGACCTCGCAAGGTCAGTCTCGACCCTATGTCGGATGACATTCCATCGATCAAAAGTGTAAATTCAGACACAGACACATACAAGGAATGCCCATTCAAAATAAACTTGCCCTTCTCATTAAAAATGATGGTTCTTACAACAAAAAAAAAGAAGAGAAGAAGAAAGAGGAGGGAAGCAAGAAGGCAAGTACAAAATTAAAGATTCACTCTTCGTCAGAGGAAGAGGAGTCAAACAGCTCCTCATCGCTGTTGTCCGGCTGGAGGTAATGAAGGTCCAGCTGCGCATCATCTTCCAAAGTCGGACGTTGCAATCCTCAAAGCCCTGGATAAAAGCAGCCGCAGCGACATCGGTGACCTCTTCAAATGTAGTCGAGATCTGCAATTCCTCGACACATCGATCTCGAACGGTCGTCAAATCCACAAGGAGTTGTTCGGGGCACAAACCTCTCCTGTAGGCTGCAGTCGCCCCCTCCCGATCGGAGCTTGTTCGGATTGCATCTGACAGGGTTGGGGGGCAGGAATGGGAGACGACGTACCAGAGCCAGCATTGAAGGACTATCCCGATCCTTTTTTTCTTGCCCTTTCGAGCAGGATAGCCCCCCTCTTCGCTGCAAGCCACTTCTCCTTAACGATCAGCTTCACTTCTCTCTTGGAGGGCCTCATTGTGGTTAAGGCAGTGGAGAATCACATATGCTTCAGAAAGATATGGATGATAATGCTTGAAAGCCATCGATTTCCTTATATAAACTCCAGTTCCCAAGAACCCAATCGCCAAAAAGGCCTCGATGATCTGCCTGGGGCTAGCAACGCATCCTTTATAGTCCCAAAAAAGTTAATTCAGAGCGACTCTTCGCGAGCCCACCCATCTCCACATGGTGGCTATCGATTGGCGAGGGGCGTTCCCTTAATCCATTTCCATTTGGGGAAGCGACAGTGGCCATATCTGATACCTGAAGCGACAATTAATGGACACATCGCTTTGTAAAGACTCTTGAAGCACCATCTTCCAAAAACACTAGGTTATCCATAATGATTACGTGGACCATGAGTGCAAAGGACTCTGAAGACCACTCATTTGTCGAGGATTATTTCCTCAAAGCTACTCCAGTGCAGAAGCTTGGTATCGATGCAATGACCGTACAAGAAGAAAAAGAGCATGCAAATGACTACGGGAGGGCCAGCTCTACCCTGATTATTCATTGAGATTCTTTAGAGATGGCCTCTCATGTCATCACATCTCTCGATAGACTACAGAACACCGCAAGCTAAGGGCTGTCTCTTGAAAGGTTAGAGTGGTCGAGCTTAGAGAATCACATCCTGACTCGATTCTAGCACCTTGCGAAGCTAGGCTCGAAGCCATAATCGAACATGCACCAGATCAGATCGTTAGAACCTCCAGAAGAAGAATCGCCAAGCTCTCTGTAAGCCCAAGGTGTCATCTGAACAAGCAAATTTTCTCTCGACGAGGACTCAGCTAAAATCTGCTAATGACCCGCCCTCGGCCTAAGCTCAGTTGCAGCCAAAAATCCTATCATCACAAGATGATTCTCCTATGGCATGAATGCCGGAGCTGTCGTATTACCTGGCTCCACCCGCATATTGGATCATCCCTCTCTGGGGCCCACTCAAGTCTTGAGATCTTCTTCTGGCATCACACAGCTCGTGTTTGAGCTGCACGACGTGTACTGCTAACTCCCACTTATCTTCTCTAACCACTTTCAGTGACTCCCATGTCGAAATCCTCTTCCAGGCCCATAGAGCTGACGACTATATTGGAGAACCCTAGCGGCTGCATCCCACCTTATCTCCTCAATGATCTTCAATAATCTCCTACATTCGGCGGTCAATCTATTCTTTTCCTTGGCGTGAGCTTTGTCCTTTGGCCAAATTGCCGTCCGACAACTCTTGATCTCTACTAAAACCTCCCTGAGCATCTTCCTGACATCAATAAGCTCTCTCTTCCGACTCAAAGCCCTTTTTCTTCATGATCTCGCCTTCCTCTCTAGTTCGTTGATGTGGGCCTTGAATGATGCCGCAACGGGGGCCAGCAAGGGCTTAGCGTCAAGGATAGAAAAATTGCTCCTACCAGCGACTTGTCAGACTAGATGAATATGCAAAGAGCGGCATGATTTTAAAAAGTGGGGCAAGAGCTCATTTCATTAATAAAAGTTTTTTTTACATAAAAATGGTAAAAGGCAAAGCAAATTTATAAGAGATTCTAGCTGCCGACCTCATTAGAAAGAGCTATCAGACTCGGAGCAGCTTCCGATGGGTCTACAGGTGCCATCACTGGGGAAGTCGGGGTGGCAGCATCAATGGTAGGGGATAAAAAAACCTTGACGACCACCTGCTCCCTTCCTAACTGTCCTAGCGCGACCCTGAGTTTAGGAGAAACGGGCTCTAGTGCTGCTCTTTCCTCATCTCCATCCAAAAAGGAGAGATCCACCATAGGTAGTTGAGTGACGACCAAGCATCGGCATTCCTCGAATCCCACCTCCCAATCGGCATTAAAGGATGTTTGCCCAAAGGTGACTTTCATGTCCTTGAATTCATCAGAGGTTTTAAATGCTTCTACTGCCAAATGTCCAGCTTCCGTGATGTGCTCGTAATACTTTCTCTTGGCGCCAGTTACCCTCGAGGCCATCTCCCTCTGCAATTCTTACTCGAAAGTCTCTGCCTTTCTCAAGGCCTCCATAGCAACTCTCACCTTTTCCTCCACCTCGATGGCCCATGATTTGGCCTTCTATAGCTTCTCTTCTTTGCAAGTAAGAGTGGAGTCTGATCTACCCAATGACTCCCTTAGGCTCCTAACTTCTGCCTCCATCGCTTCTGCTCGAGTGCGAACTTGTTCTGTTTCGTCCGCATGGTTCGATAGTTGGCAAGAAGATGAAACATCTACCCAGAAACTATGTAAGAAAGAAGAGGAGAGAAGAATCAAAAAACTAAAGCATCATCACAGTACCTCATGGAGAGAAGTCACGATGCACTTCCATAGGCTGACAAAGCTTTGCCACCTAAACCTCCCTTCCTCTGAAGAAGTATCCCCTCCATCAGACCTCGAACAAGGTTTCAATCGTTGAAAGCAGTATCCTCGAGAGCGCTGGGCGGTTGGACTCCACCATCGATCAGTCCTTCCTAGTGGCCAATGTGATGGGCTCGATCATCGAGGATAGAGGTCTCTCCTCCCCTTATGTAAGGGAGGAAGGTGCCACATGAGGGGAACTCGAGGAGGGGTTGTCGGAACCTTATTCGAAAAGGCGTGCTCGGTCGATCAAGAGTCACATCCTCAACAGCATCCTTAACTAGAAGTCGCTCTACAGGTCCCCCTCGTCTACTTGATTCGGTGGCCCACACTTTCTTCGAGGGACCCTTAGTGGCCAAAGCTACCCTTCTTTTGGGAGCATTCTTCTTTAGCCTCGTTAAGACGTCGAGCTCCATGTCTGTAATAATATAGTAAGGGTTAGAAGTATGAGGAGAAAATGAAGAAAAAACCACTATTTTCTACTCATCCCCAGAGATGACCGACTAAGTCCTGCATTAACCAGGGCCTCCTCAGACAGCAGTTTCCCTAAGGGAGGAATCTTGAAGTCCTGAGTATTTTAAAGTAACCATCTTCCTTAACCTCCAGTCTTGGGATGTTGCCAGTCGAATCCTCCGATCGACCCCAGTTCGGCAAACCCCAACTATCGAGCGATAGTCAAGAAATAAAAAGAAAACATTCCTTCCATGCATGAATAGAGGTGGGGGTGCCTTTAATCAAAGGAGGCAATCCCTCTGGATTGAAAGGTACCACCAGTCTCTGACATGTGGGTGCCTCTTGATGGTGAAAAAAGCTCGAAAAAGGGAGATGGAAGGACGTGCATTCTCCATGGCACAAGCGACCAAAAATCTGATGATAAAGCGAAAAGAATTTGGAACAAGCGTGCAGAAATAGATATGGTAAAAGTGAAAGAGGTCAAGGATGAAGGAAGAGACAAGAAGCCGAAAGCTGGCATTAAGTGCCTCCTCGTACACAACCAGTCGACCGAGTGGCAGATTGTTTGCCCTATCCATAGTTCCAGAAAGCTCCAGATTGAACTTCGATGGAACTCTATACGAGGCCCAAATTTGATTCAGATCCTCTAGCCCTAGCACAGAACCAAAATCACCAGATCCAAAAGTCGAATTGACCTCGAAACCCTCGTATTTTTTGATAGGGTTCCCAGAACTACCCTCGAAGATGTAGACCATTCTCTAGCCGAACCAGTGGATCTCACCGTTAAAGAAATCGAGAAGGACAAAACTCAGAGAAGCGAAAAAGGTCTAAATATACCATGACCAAAGAAGCAAAAGAGGGCTTCCAAGGAAGACCCACCTGAAAGGAAGAAGGAAATAATGAGAGCGACTCCTAGGCGGCTCTCAAAAATATTGCCAAGAGGAAAAACCCTAGTGGAGCGAACTCGACACGTTGGTGAATCAAAAAGTGTCGAAAGGAAAAGCCAGAAGGGAAAGGAATACTGCTAGATAGCATAAAAAGGTAGGAAAGCTAGCACCCCCTTTTATAGCTAAGAAAAGATGAATTCAGAAGATCATGGATCATGGCCCATGAATAGACAGCCTACACATGGCTCCCCCCCATCAATTGCCTTCCCACCATTAGTCGCCCAAAATTAATGCACCTGGCTTGGAGATACGTCCTCTGAAATTTAAAATAGAAGCTCCATAGTTCAGTCACAACTGCTTACCAAGGCCTCGCATATCCACCCCGAAGTTGTAGGCACCCTACCTCGGACTCTCCACATCCTCGGTGCGAGAGTAGGCAATACTCCAATGCCTGACCATAGCTCAGACTTGGGAGTAAGAGGCATGTGTTGGTGAAAAATTTGCACGGCCCCTAGATGTGAAGGGCTTAAGGCCCGGAATGGCCAGGCCCAGTTTCAGAGAGCCTAGAACCAGCCCCGACTTTTGGTCAGCCACTATGCCATGCTTGACTCCCAGATGGCCAGGTCTGAAAGTAGGCGGACATCGAGGACCCATCGATAGAACTTGATGGATCCTCTCGAAGTCATGGCATGCCGGGCGTTCAATCCACTGTAACCTGATCCCCAGAGATGCCTGCCAAAGCGCAGGCCGATGAAGCATCCCTTTTTGAACTGAAGTTTCTTATCGAGCAGTCCTTGGTGGCAACCAGATCCCGCACCTTGTATCCACCTTTCTAGAAAAATGCCTACAGACCACTCTTGATAGTCCACCTGACACCATCGATACAACCTCAAACTCATCTCGACGACCCAGCATGTGGATCATCCGCATGTGATCTGACGAAATCCCAACAAACTTTTTGAATGTGGCGGGCAGGACCCCCTAACAGAATCCCAACAAACTCCCAAAACATGATGGACAGAATATCCTGATGGGCCGCTAGTACGTGACCATGCATCATGGCAGGTGCCCATGACTAATAACCTGAGTGGTGGACAGGCGGCAGGAGGCCTAGCCTGGCAGCCTACGGATCGGAACCTAACAACCTCCGGGCTCGAGCTATAAGGGGAGGTGAAAAAGGGGATCTTAAGGTAAGCCATTGCTTTGCCTCTCACACTCCTCCCTCTGTTGAACGAGATACTGACTCGAGCATCGGAGGACCCACCAGAGCAGCCTCCGATCAGGGCTTTGTCTTGAATGTTTCTTTTCGAATCTTATCGATCTCAACCATCTCCACCTTCTCCGTGCCGGCCGATATCTCACACCAACATATTGTATCATATTATATTAAAGGTTAAGGGTATATTAGGAATGAATTAGAAATATTATTTTCCTGATTGATGGAAAAATAATTTTAGGTATGTAAGATTTTCTTCCATTTTATAGGTAAATGCTATCCATAGGAAAGCAACTTATCTATCTTCAAAAATGTGAGAATATGGATAAGTTAGTTAATAAAAAGTTGATCAACTTTTCTATGATATTTATCTACAAAAAGGTAGGCCCTAAATACAATCGGTGCCCCCTGATTAAGCTAGATACACCATTCTTGTTACAAAAAATAAGAGAAATTCCTTATCCACCATCTTTGGTGGAGAAAAATATACCGCTAGCTTAACCAGATTGGGCCACATAGTGCAATTAATAAGGGGATAGATATTTAATTGTATCTGTAGCATGCAGGTACAGGTGCAGATGCAGGCATAAGTAAAGGCACAGGTACAAGCACAGATGCAGGCGCAGGTGGAGATACAGGTGGAGGCATGGATAGAGGCATGGGTGGAGGCGATAGGACAGAGTTATGACACTGTGATATCCACTATGAAGAGTCAGATTGATCAGTCGACATCCACATTACAGACATTTGTGGACTCTTCTAGGGTATATATCTTAATATATTAAAATTTATTCATATACTTAATTATTTAATTAATTTATATTATTATTTTTGTATTTTCAACTATTGAAGTTTTTATATTTTTTTGTAGGCTCTGGGTAATTCTAGCAGTCCTGGAGTTGATGACGATCATGCTCCTATAGATGATTGATAGTCTGATGCTTCTATATTTCTTTTGGAATTTTATAGACTTTTTTGATTTCTTGTCTTTAGTTGTGGATTGTAATTAATGAACATGATGGACAGTGTAACCATGACGTTGTTATATTATATGGAATGTTATTATCATTTTGCATTGGCATTTGAATTTGTTTTAATTGGATAGGTTTATATATTGATTCTGATGTTATACAGTATTTATTATATTTATGTATGAATTTTGTTTTAATTGGATGGGTTTATGTATTGATTCTGATGTTATAGAGTGTTTATTATGTTTATGTTGGTGTTTGAAGTTTTTTATAAAATTTGGACAGTTTATGTATCATTATATAGGTTATTTTCGAATTTTGTTTGTTTTATTTGTTTCCAAATTAATCTAATACTGATGCTTTAAAATGTCGGTAATTATTTATCCTTAATGACGTCGATAATTATTTATGATTATCGACGCTTACAAAGCGTCAGTGTTGAATTTACCGATGCTTGCTTTAGCGTCAGAAAAAATTGGTTTCCACTCTCCATTTATCAATGCTTGTCGGATGCTTTACGAAGGGTCGGGAAATATTTGACGGCACTTATTTGCATCGGGAATTGATAAAATTAGCATCATTAAAGTCCTGTTATATTGTAGTGATTTGAAAGATCTTGGTATCTATACATCACGATTCTTTCTAATTACAGCATACACATCTCTAGCTTCCAACTGTTTTGATCCACTAGCATGCCACACAAATCTGTCATGGTAATGGAATCTTGGCAATGACCGGGACAGCCATCACCTATTGGACCACAATCATTTGGACGAGCTGCTCCAAAAGTTTGTAATTCAAGTATTATCATTGCTAATCAGTGCAGAAACAATTCAATTTTCTTGGCATAAGGTGCTATTAATTGGAATGGGAATCTTGCTGATTGGTATAATAGAAGGCCATGGATCTTGTAAAACGTTCATGTCAAAGCCATCACCAATTAGCTATCACCAATTAGCCACTTAGCTCCCAAGCAACGACCCTCTTGATTCTTACCAAAATAATAAACGACCCTCTAGATTGGTGAGGCACTCTCCCTGCAATTAAGAAAAAAACAAAAATGTTATAAATATTTTGTGTGTGGATGTCCTTTCTCATTCTTCAACTTCCAAAACTTTTCATATTCCATAACACCTAATATGTTTAATTCCCCTCTTTATTTTTAATTTATTGTAAATATAATTACTTATGAACATGAGCCTATAAATAGAGGCCATGTAGTTTGTAATGGATACACTTGAAAATGAAATAGAAGATACTACAAGAAATAAGACAATTAGCTACGTAAAAAAGGCATAGCTAAATATCCAAAAGCATCGCAAAAGGTAACTATCAACATAAAATATTTCGGCAAATAAGCATTGATAAAAGAGGGGTTGTTGATTCCATTTACTGACGCTTAATATTTTTTTGATAAATATTATATTTTGTCGACGCATAAATTAAGCGTCATTGGTTCCATTTACCTATGCTTACAGAAAGCATTGGCAAAAAGCTTTTTAGCGACATAAAATTAGTGTCGGAAATTATCAATTTATCTGTGCCTAAAAAGCATGGCAAATATATATTTAGCGATGCAAATATTGTATCGAAAAAAGTTTCAGTTTACCAATGTTTATTTTGTGTCGCTAATTTCTTTGTTTGGCGATACAGATAAGCGTAGATAAATAGATTTAGTAATGCTAATTAGCATCGGTAACTGTTACATAGCATCACTAATGGTGGCATGCTCAACATTCCGACACGTCCTTTGATGATACTACACTTAATTTATCGATGCTAATTAGCATCGCTAAATTTATTTATCTATGCTTATCTTGCATCGCTAATTTCCTTTTAACCCAAAAAAAAATTACTTTCATGCCAATTTTTTATAATTTTTCTTATAAATCTATAGGCAAATAATCATATATAATTTATACAATATGTACACTATCTTCTTTATTCACACATATATGCCAAAATTAAATTCATTTCACTTTAATAATGACACAATCTATATATATATATATAGCAAAATATTGTGTTCATTTTTACAACCATACATATAGCAAAATAAGTATATATATAATCATATAAAATTCATATAAATATATACATCCATATAAAATAAACTCCACATACCAAGCCGTATCACAGACCTGCAACAGATTAAAAAATTAAGTTAGCAAACTAATTATTTACTAAATGATGAAAATATATAGATTAAAAATAATATAAAATAATATCGATCACAGGAGAACACCCATCATCATCATCGATGGAATCACATCATAGGCATCAGCAGGAATGTCGGGAGTCGTGGAGGAGGCATGCAGCAATATAGCTCATCGAGCTTCATCCCAAATACTACAAGTTAGGATGTAAGCTCAACATTGGCCCATTGTAGGGCCACTATATCCTCCTAGGATCTACGGTGCTCCTCCTCAGCTCGACGCATCTCCTCCTCATATCTCCTCTCTGCCTCATGCAGTCGAGTATCTGCCTTACGCAGACAAGCATCAGAAGAAATATGTGGTGCTCTAAAGGAACTGAAGTTCACAACCGCATATCCCAATCTCATAATATAACTGGATCTCCTACCAAGCACCTCATCACAGATATAGTCATCTGTGGGTGGGGTAGAGCTCTCAGTGGTGGGCTGGGATCGTATATCCATCATCCGCTCCTGATTAAGAAAAAAATAAATATATCAAAAGTTTAAACTTCATAATGAAATTGAAACATAAACTTAATCAATTAATACTTACATGCCTCTCCCTAGTCCCAGGAAGCCACTCTCTCGTCACTCGATGATGGGTCTTTTGGTAGACGTCATTCCACTTGGATAGCTATCCTGTCTCGATGTCCCTCTAAAATTTATGAATATAAATACACAGACACACACATATTCTAAAAATTATTAGAGATGTATGTATGTGCATTTACCAGTTCATGCTGATGCTACGCAAATGACTTTGATCTGCCACAATGCATCACTGTGAGCCTTGACCAGTTTTCTATATTCATTTCACAAAGGACCTAATAAGCAAATATATTCAAGATATTATTAGTGAACATATTACAATACCACATCAATTCAATAATTCATATTTTTATTATATATAATAGTTATACCAGTATGCAAGGTCCTCGTACTTGTTGCAGAGGAGATCCCAGTCGGGGTGTGAAACATTTTTGTGGGGTGTCTCATGTACCGTCACCACCCATGTGCATTGAAAATCTCCTTCCAATGGCTATGAAGCTCATATCTGAATCTCTTAAGCAATCTCTCCATATGCCTAAAGATAGCCTTCTGTACGCATGGGGTATCAATCTTCTCAATATCAAAATCTTGCAGCACAAATAATGTACAACATATAAGATTTAAAAAATAAAAGTTAAGTAATTATCAAATTAAATATAAAATGAATAGAAAGATCTATATTTAAAAAATATAATATAATTTATATTTAGTTACCTATAAATGATCGAGGAGAATCTACTTTTATGGCCTCGAAACTCTCTGCCAGTCGAACATCGTCAAGGGAGCGTACGCTCGGACAATGATGCCAATCTCACACACGTATGGATCTCTGACATGGCACTGAAGTGGCATGATATATCTCGATGGGATGACAATCCTCATCCTCTCCCAGGATGTGCCCTCCTTCACTCATCCAACTTCTCATTTCTGGCAGCTCCACGAGTCCATCTAATCACAATATCAGCTGCAGCAAAATAAAAGTTTAAAATCAGTTATTTATATATGATAAAAATTTAAAATAAATTAAATATATAAAATTATAATATATAAAATCAACCTGTCATGGCAGGAGATGATATGCCTGCCTCGATAGACAGCTACTAAGATGAGGAGGTACTGACATCTTCTTGTGGGTCTCCCTTGTTAGATGGTCCTCTTGGTAGCATAGCTTAAAATCAATTATTTATACTTGATAAAAAATAAATTAAATTAAATATAAAAATTATAATATATAAAATTAATCTATCATAGTAGGAGATGATGTGCCTGCCTTAGGATGCTGTGACTGCTGCTGAAATGGAGATGTACTGACATCTCCGTGTGGCCCCTCCTGTCAGATGGTCCTCCTAGCGGCATAGCTTAAAATCAGTTATTTATATATGATAAAAATTAAAATAAATTAAATATAAAAAAATTATAATATATAAAATCAATCTGTCTTGGTAGGAGATGATGTACCTACCTCAGGATCTCTGTGTGGGCCCCCCTACGTGATTGTCCTCCTGGTAGCATGCTTGTATCAAACAATATATTAGGTACAATATAATATGGATAAAAATTATATCAATACTAAATGATATATGAAATATAAGATATATTTTTTTTAAAAATTACATATTATTATTCAATATCTGGATCTTTATCTGGAGGATTATCAACATCTTTATCATCATAATCCACCAATATATAATCTTCCTCGTTATCATTTATGAAGTTGTCATCATTGTCATCATCATCCTCCGACATGTTCAAATTTAATTCACTGGCATCTACATTATCAGGTTGCACGTCATCCCTAATCAGAGGAGATGTGCTTTCAATGTCAGCACTGTACTGTTCCAAGTCATCTGTATTATGTTTCTCCTGAAAGAAATTCTCATCTATTTTTATCTCAAAATGAACATGTATGTCATAAACACCCTTTGGTGCAATCTTTTGTACAACATGCCATTGACCTTTATATCTCGAATCTTTCAGGTATATTACCTGCTTTGCCTGATTAGCAAGTATGAAAGAATCGATTAATACCATGTTCTTGCAAAGTTGATGCTTGTAAAGTATGCATCTTTATGAATACCAATCCTATTATTGCTGATATCCCACCATTGATATTTAAACAGGTAAACAATTCATTTTGATCCATATCTTAACTGTATAATGTCCATTAGGATACCATAATATTCAATCTCATTATCTCCATCGATTTCTAACGTTAAAATTCTACTATTTTGTGTCCACCTCTGCATATCAAAATTTCTTATATGAAATCTCATACCACTAATAATACATGAGCTATAGCATGAAACCCTAGGATCGAGGTGGCATACCAAATCATATAGTTCCTCGGTTGCACCATCTTCTTTATTATGATATATTAACATCATCTATAACAATATATGTATAAATTATGATAAATCATCTGTATACATTACATGTAATAAAAAGTTGAATAAAACTGCTATAGTGTTTACACATTGTCTAAACCAAATTGTGAACTTCTTTCGATGTCGTCCCTCAATATCTTTATTATTTTATCACAATAATATGTCTTTATGTTCTCTACAATAAATACATGCTTATTATTTATTTTACCTCATCAAAAGTATATAATGTTGATTATATAAAAGTACTTACTCCATAAAATGATAGATTTTTTTGTAATTATTTAATACATAAAAATGCATCAGGTCATGCTCTTCTACCTCCATATGCTTGTACTTTCTTCCACTAATGAGATGAACATTAACCTTGAAAATAGATAATGTAGATTCAATATCAGCCCACTCCCTATTTGCATTGCACTCTTCATGATTGAATCATATTTCTATATCTTCGAGGTACATTGAACAGAATGTAAGATACTCTATAGAAATATATGCTTCCGCAATTGATCCTTCTGGATGTGTCTTATTTTACAAATATTGTTTCAACTAATATAAGAATCTGCACATACAAAATGATAAAAATAAATATAAGCAACACGTAATTAGAATTGTAATGGTTATAAATTAAGTAAAAAAATTAGCTTTTGTGTAAAATTATTACCGCTCAATAAGATACATCCATTGATATGGAACTGGCTTGGCAAGCAAAGCCTCCTTGAAAGGTGAACCATCAAGCATACCATAATATCGAAAAATAATGATGTAAAAATTTTTTCGAGCTTACACAGAATTAGGGCAATATCTGATTGAAGCTTTTCAAGTATATCAACTTGAAATTTCTGACAACATAATTCTCGAAAGAAAATATTCAATTCAATAAGTGCATTCTGTACCTCTAGGGTGGAGAAGCCACACATCACAATGGATATAAGAACTGCATTATAACATGAGAGTCATGACTCTTCATACCCAAGATACTATCGTCTTTTAAGTTCACACGGCTTGAAATATTGAGCAAAATTATCAAAAAATTTTATAATTTTTAACCACTCAGAAAAACTTTTTTTCTCATCTCCATGCAATATATAACTTGCAGTTGGCATTAAAATTTTTTACCATCACAGGGCACCAAGTGCAACTCATGCCATAATCCCATTCCTTTAAGATCTAGTCAAAAATTTAGATTATCCTTTATTTTCCACTTGATGTTAAGAAGTTTCTAATAACATTATACAAATATTCTTCTCAATGTGCATGACATCTAAGTTATGACAATGCAGGAGATGTTGCCAATAAGGTAATTCAAAAAATATGCTCCACTTCGTTCAATTCAACTCTGATTCATTATACTTTGACTTGCGACTCTCAGAAACTTTGCCAAATTTGACACTGCCAATGACCTCTAGTTATGCCAATATGTCATCTTCACTCATCACACAAGGTGGCCCACGCATCTCTGACTCTCCATTGAAGCATCGATTCTGACGGGTTCTCCAAAAATGATTAGATGGTAAAAATCGATGATGACACATATAAGTAATTTTTTTTTCATGCTTCAATCTAATGGAACAGCTATCATTGTTGCAAATTGGACATGCCAAATATCTTTTTGTGCTCCATCTAGATTGATTGCCATATGTCAGAAAATCATTAATTATCCACATTATCATCACATGTAATTAAATTTTTTTTTACTGACTGAATCATATGTTACAACATCAATCTCCCAAAGTTCTCTCAATTCATCAATTAAGGATCGCAGATAAACATCTATCTCATTATCAGGAACTGTAGGTCCAGAAATAAGCAATGATAAAAATATAAATGACTCTTTTATATATTTTTATTGTGCAATATTGTACAGCATTAGCATAATCGGCCACATACTGTAAGTATTGCTCATGGCTCTGAATGGATTGAAACCATAAGACGCTAGGCCAAGATGAATGTTGCGGGGTCACTAGCAAAATGAGGATATTATTTATTAAATTTTCTCAAAACTATAGAGTCAATTGGATGGCTAATGATGTTATCCTCAAGAATTCTCATCTCATGATGCCATCTCATCACTTCGGTGGTCCTCGATGACTGATAAAGTCTCTAAAGTCATGGTGCTAATGAAAAGTATCTCAAAACTTGTGAGGCCACTTCTTATCTCTTTCAAAATCTTCAACATACCTTGACTCACCATATTTTGGGCAACAATCTAATGTTGATGCTCTTTATAAAATAATGCACAATCATTCTGCATGCATGTATCAGTGTATAACCCAGTCTAAGTTCACGCATATTTTTTTTGCTTTTGAATATGATTTTGAAAGTTTTTCACCATCTGGTAATATTTTCTTGATTAAGTTCAATATATATTCAAAAGACTTTTGACTCCAACCAAACATGGTTTTACCATGAAGAAGTTTTATCAAGAACTCAAGCTTCGAGAATTTTTATAATTTGGATACAATGGCTCCTTGGCATCTCTCATGAGTTTTTCAAAATATCCATCATTTGTATTATCCCTACTATCAAGAGAGTTCTCATGAGTATTTTCATCGGATACAAAATTATTCCCACATTAGGTAGCATGTGCCTCTTCATATAAATCATCTAACATATCAGTGATGCCAATTGATCAGATAGTTGACCCGTATGTTGGTCTCTTATGTTAGTAGGTCTACATTCTCCATGCAAATCCCAAATAGTATACATTGGAACCATACCCCAATTCAACATGTGTTCCAATGTTGCATCTGTAGATTGAAAGTAGTTGTTGTGACATCTCTGATAAAAATATTTGATTCTATTGAGATCATCAACTCTCTCTCTCATGCAAATCTTATAAAATCCCTAACACCTTGTCGGTATTCAGGTAAGATGATAGAGCGAGTATTCATCCTACTCTTGTCGATATTTTTCATCTATCCATGAGAAATATTTATTATTAAAGTATGTGTTATAAAAAGATTGAATTAAATTACAAAAATACCCCTATATTTATGAAGAAATTACACTTAAGTCTAATATTTTGAAAAACCTACACCTACATCGATTCCTTGACATTTATAAAAAATCTACACGTATCCTTCTAAGGTGGGGACTAAACTATAGGTTTTTCGTAAACATCAAGGGCATAGGTGTAGGTTTTTCAAAACACTGGGCTTAAGTGTAATTTTCTCATAAACTCAGGGGGCTTTTGTAATTTACTCAAAAAAGATTTTAAAAATGCATGATCCTATCCATTTTAACTCATTACTAATGGGTGTGGCCCTATCCCTTCCAGAAAAGTAACAATCTTATTATTGTTATTAGTCGATATTTTATCTCATTATTGTAAAAATTTCAGCAGCATCTCCTCATGATTCTTCAAGTATATGATGTGAATATGGTATCTATGCACCTTATCCAATATATACCCAGAGAACAGAGGAGAGATAATTACTGAATACTATATAACAAAATAAAACATCAACTATTAACAATAATAAGATTAAAGCTTTTCCAAAATGTCTGAAATTGGGGCATCCAAGAGTTGTTCAACATATGAGCGACTCTTGAATGGAAATCTAATGTTCAATGCAATTTAACTACCATCTCTGAATATACATACAGAGATGGATTTCTAATTTATTAAAAAAGATAACTCTGCATTGGAATTTTTCTATAAAAATTTTGGTAGAATTTTCTCGAAAATATGGATGTTTCCCATATTTTCCTATTCATACATATATTATAAGAATTCAATATATAAGATAGGTACTACTAAAACCAAGGATAAATACAAGATATAAGATGGATACCATATGAGCTGTCAAAATGGGCCAACCCATTTGGCCCTAAAAATGGGTCGAACCGGGTCGGACTAAAAAATTCTGGCCCATTTATGAAAATAGATTTTTTGGCCCAGCCCCTGTATCCCATGGCATAACAACAAAATAGGTTATTAGCGATAAAAAATTTTCATTGCTAATAACCTATTTTCGTCGCTAATAGTTATTCACGATAAAATTTTGTCACTAATTTTTCATCGTAAATAATCACATCGTTGATAATATTTTATGATGAAAAAATATTTCATCATTAATAATATTTATTTACGATGAATAATTTTCATCATTAAAAATTTTTATTAAAAAATTTTAATCATATAAAAAAAATATTTGTGATGAATTATAACGTCGCTAATAAATAAAAAATTAATAGTGATGAAAATATTTTCATCACTATTAATTTAGTTAAATTTTTTTTTGAAATAAAATTTTTAAAAACTTTTAGCGATAAAAAATTTGCATCACAAATAACATTTTTTGCAACAAAAATTTTTCATCACTATTAATTTAATAATAAATTTTTTAAAAACTAAATTTAAATAATATTAGTGATGAAAAACTTACTTTATAAATATGATAATTTTTGATAAAAATTTCCATCGTTAATAATTATTTGTGATGAAAATATTTCATCGCTATTAATTATATATAAAATTTTAATAATTTTATATTTATTGAAAAGTTAAATTATCATACTAAAATATTTTTGGCAACCAATATTTCAAGAAAATAATTTAAATATATTTTTTTAAAAAAATAATTTATGAATATATATTTTTAATTTATATCTATAATATTTTTATAAATTTAAAAAAATTAAAATAAAAAAATTACATAATAAATAGATAAATAAATTTTATTATTTTATTATATTAAATTAAAATTATAAAAATTTAAAATAAAAAAAATTACATGAAGAAGCCATCAAGTGTCGGCATCTAAAGAATGAGCTGGAGAAGGAGAGCACTCGAAAGAGCTCGGACCAACCTGCTGCTGCCTCATCAGCTGTATCGTCTGCTCCATTATCTGGATCTGGAGCTGCTGATACTCATCGATGCGTGCAGCCAACTCCTGAGCTTGTTGCTCAATTTACTGTCGATCTTCCATAGCCTACCTCTGCACCTCCATCAGTCGAGTCTCGCACGCAGAATGGATGTCAATCCTAGATGAGCGTGAGGATGAGGGAGCAATGATCCCATATCCTAGATCTCTAACATAATAAGGTCTCGTACCAAGCACCTGATCACAGATCTCATCATCTGTGGGTGCAGTCGAGCCCTCAGGATAGACTAGGATCTCATGTCTGTCATACGATCCTGAAAATTAAAGTTATAGCTATTTTAATTTTATAATAAAAATCAGACTGTGAATGAAAAAATAATTAAAAAAACTTACAAAAAGCTCCTGGCTCCCCGTCATCCACTCTCCTGACCGTCGCTGGTGGGTCTGCTGGTAGATATCGATCCTACCAGAAAGCTCGTCACTCTCAGCATCTCTCTATAATTTGAGAATTAATTAAATTTTTTTAAATAATTAGAGAATTATATGCTAATTAAAAATTAAAAAATTACCTACCATGTACTCCATATGATGAGCGAATGATCTCGAACCCCCATAATGTGGAGTGGTCTATCTTGTCTAATTCGCGACATTCTGGCACATCTTCTCTGTACAGTTATCAGTCAAATTAGTAGATAATAAATTTAATTTAAAAATAAATGATTCAATCATCAAACTCTAAAAAAAGAAGTTTGGATGTGTAACCTGATATGCTGGATCCTCATAATGCGGTATATGACAGTCCAGTCATCCATAGTGATGCTGTCATAGGGCTGTTGCTGCGTCGCCTCCTCTCCATGATTCTACACCACATGGTACCAAGCTGATGCATGTGATGGCGATAATCCTTGAAATACAATGATAAATGAGTGTCCACGGCTCGCCTCACACAACCCTCCTCAAAATCAATGATGTCGAATACACCCTGCCAATAACAAATATTAGAAGAATACTATATAAATTAAATATTCATAATATAATTTATTTTATCTGTAAGTGAGTGTACAAAACCTCTCTCTGAGCTAGTAGAACGTACGCCAATCGAAGAGCATCACAAGGGCATAGCTGCGGTATATGATGCCCAGCTCAGTCTGTCACAGCTCGCACCATCCCCTAATGGGCCTGGTGTAGCTGGCTGGTATCTCGATCTGGAGATGCTATCTCGGGTGCTCGCATCTCCAATGCTCTAGAGTGAGGTTCTTCGATGGACCTCGCCCTCACCTCACTACCAATGAAGACTGACCTGAAACAACAACAAATATATCATTAGTATGATAGCTATCCAAAAAAAAAATTAATTTTATTATATAAAAAATATAATAATACCACTCGACCCACTCACTCAGATCCCCTCATAGGACCCACCTCACTGGTACCTGCCGGTGCAGGGCCCTCTGACAATGAGCCGGTGCGGCAAAGGAGATCGGTGAAGGCGCCTCAACCTCTGGGGTAGACTGTGAACGCGAATGTCATCATCTATCTCCTAGTGCCATATCTGTAATAATTGATATATAAATGAATATAATATTAATAATAATAATAAAAATAAATTATATTCTAATGAATAAAATTATATCGCATACCATTATTGCAAGAGAAGATTGAACGAAGAATATAGATCTACTCATCAATATTCGTATCTTCCTCGATGTGTAGATCCTCCTCCGAATCACAATAATCGATATATTGTTATCTTCTATCTCATCATTATTTATAAACTGATCATCGCCCTTCGATTTATCAAGATTAAATACAAAATCAGTTTCAACTTCGTTGGATGGCAGATCAGCCTATTCAAAGGTGCTGTTATAAGTTCTTCATCAATAAAAAGCTCGCTAATATTTGTTCTTCTTACTGAAAAGCTTCATCTTCATGTAAATCCGAATTTTCATCCATCTCTAATCGGTTGGTATGTCATGTACGCCTCTAGATATTATTTTTGGTGCAACATGCCAATTACCTCGATACTTTAGATCCTTCAAATATATTACTTATTTTGTTTGAGTTGCTAATATATACGGCTCATTCTGGTATCATGTTCATGCAAAATTTATACTGATAAAGTATGAATCGATATGAATATCGATCTTTTTATTACTAATATCCCACCATTCACACTGAAATAAGAATACAGAATTACTGGATCCATACTTTAGTTCTATGATATCTACCAGTATACCATAATATTCAATCTCTTCTTCTCCTTCATATCTTATTATAGCAATCTCACTATTCTGGGTCCGTCATTGCATCTCAAGCTCCTTGTGTGAAATCTATTTCTCCAATAATATAGGATGCATAGTGATTAATCATTCGATCGGGACCACATGCTAAATCATACAAGTCATCGATCTCACCCACTTCTTTATTGAAATACTTATGTTTCATCTACACCGTAACATAAAAAATTATGTTGGTTCAAATAATATTATTTATAATTAAATAAATAACGTATCACTAATGCAACTTACAAGATCATCAAATTATTTTGCAAATTCTCTCCTATGTCGATCATCAGCATCCGTATTATTTTTCTACATAGTATACTCTTATGCTCATTGCAACAAGTTATGATTTTTAATTTTACATGGATATAGAAAAATTACTTAAAACATTAAACAGTATGCTAAGATGGTACTTACTCAGTGAAATCTTTAATTTCTTCATAATTATTTAGAACGTAAAAATGTACCTTGGATAGCTCATTCACGTCCATAAATTCATATCTCCTTGCATCAATAGGTCGAACTGTTTGTTTAAACATAGACAATGTCAGTTTATTGTCACCCCATTTACGTCTGCGTTACGATCTGTATGATTGAATCTTGTTTCAATATGTCAAGATACATCGAGCAGAATGTGACACACTCCGTAGCTACATATGCTTCTACTATAGATTCTTCAGGCCTTGCTTTATTGCGCACATACTTTTTTAAGGTACACAAGAATTTATAAATAAAAATAAATTTAAATTTTAGAAATATATTACATCTTATAATTGATATGAAAAATACGTATAATTTTTTTATCTTTCAATAGGATACATCCATCGATAATGTATCGGTTTGGCCAAAAAAGCTTCCTTTGGAAGATGAACACCAGATGCACCATAACATCAAAAAATGATGGTGAAATTTTTTTTTCTAACTTACAAAGAATGAGTATGATATCCTTCTCAGATCTTTCAAGTAAGTTAATCTTCAATTTTCGACAACATAGTTCTCGAAAGAAAACTCTCAGCTCAATCAATGCAGTTTGAACATCACCATCCAAATAGTCGTGGATGACCACAGAAAGCAAACGTTGCATCATCACATAGGAGTCATGACTTTTCATACCAGAGATATTGCCATCATTGTTCCCAACACACCATGATACGTTGAAGCATATACATCACGAAACTTTACGATTTTGAACTATCCACAGAAATTCTTCTTTTCCTCACCAAACAGCGAATAAAATGCAGGTGCCATAAAAAATCTCTCACCTCGACAAACTAAATGCAACTCCGATCGAATTTTTATTTTTGTAAATCAAGATGAGCTTTTGTACCATCTTTTATTTTTTTGAGATATTTAATACAGTACCAATGATATTATCATAAATATATTTTTCAATATGCATTACATCCAGATTATGACGAAGTAGTAGCTGCTTCAAATACCATAGTTCAAAAAAGATGCTTCGCTTCGTCTAATTCAGCTCAGCTTCAGTATGCTTCCGCTTGTGAGTATCCGATATTTTTTCAAATTGAATATTTTTAATGACTTCAAGTTGTTCTAAAATTTTTACTCCACTTAACTCTTTAGGCGGCGGACGTTGTTTGGACTTACCATTAAAATATTGATTATAACAGATCCTCCAAGAATGATTACCAGGGAGAAACCGCGATGACCCATGAAACATATTTTCCATCCGTGCTTTAAATTAAGGAGGATGCATCCCTATTGCATATTGGACATACAAGATATCCTTTGGTGCTCTATCCAGATAAGTTTTCATATGCAAAAAAATTATTTATAGTCCATAGAATCAAAACATGCAACTTAAAATTACTTCGACTCACAAAATCATATGTCTGTACCCCATTTTCTCATAGCTCCTTCAGATCATTGATTAAAGGTCATAGATATACATCAATTTCATTACCTGATGCTTTCAGACCCGAAATCAATATGACACAAAATAAATGGTTCTTTCATGCACTTTCAAGATCACACATTATATACAACTAGCATCACAGGTCACATTCTGTAAGAGATACTCAGATTGCCAAAGAGATTAAATCCATCTGTCGCTAGACCAAGCCGGATATTGCATGGGTCACTCACAAAGTGTGGATACTTTGCATCAAAGTCTTGCCACACTAAAGAGTCGGTCGAGTGGCTAAGTATGTTCTCCTCTAAAACCCGCTGCTCATAATACCATCTTATTTTTCAGCTGTCTTTGTAGATATATACAACCTTTGAAGTCTTGAAATCAATGAAAAATATCTCAAAATTTTTTGAGGTATTTCTTTGCTTTCCTATTATCATTTTGTATCTAGGCTCAGTGCATTTCGGATATTCAGTTGTCTGTCGTTATCCTTATAAAATAATATACAGTCATTTTTGCAGGCATGTATAGGAATATAGCCAAGTTTCAATTTTCGCATGTATATTTTTGCTTTAGAATATGATTTTGAAAGTCTCTCTCCATCAGAAAGAGCTGCTTTAATCAATGTCAAAATTTGATCAAATGACTTCTGAATCCATTGGTTCATGATTTTAATATGAAGCAATTTTATTAAAAACTTTAACTTAAAAAATTTTGTACAATTTGGATAGAGTCGCTCTCGTGCATCCCTTATAAGCTTTGCAAACTGTTTAGAAGTCCTTTCTACCTCAAGTTGGATATTATATTCATGATCAGAATTGCTTTCAGATGCAGTAGTACTCATGTGTATATTTGAACAAGCACCTTGATGTAAATCATCTAATAATTCTCCTATATCACAATATTCGACAGGTCCAGCAGCATCACTATCATCTTCAGTATCGTCATCGTCGCCACCACTTCATTCGGATCACACTCCTCATGCCATATCCAACAAGTATACTTCTTATCCATACCATAATATAGCAATGCTCTTCAACAAGTGTTATGTGATGATATATCATATTGACACATCTCTTGCATGGATACTTTATCCGACTAGCACTGTCAGCCTTATGCCGTACAAACTCAATAAAATCTCAAACTCCTTTTCAATATTCAGGTAAAAAAATACCTCTAGCATTCATTCAATTTTTATTGAGATCCATCTAGCAACAAACAAAAATCATTAACAACTAAAAAAAATTCAGTGGTATTCTGGATCTCAATCCGAATTTTGACTGAATCGCTATCCGAATTTCGACCAAATCTCAATTTGGATCCAGACACAGATCACTTTATACAAAATAACACATATTAAAAAATATAGACTGAACAGTAGCACAAAAAATATCTTTCCATTAATTTAATGATGTACAAATGCATGATCCTATCCATTTCAAATCATTACTAACAGGTGTGCCCTATCCCTTTCAAAAAAGTAATAATCTTATTATTGTTATTAGTGGATATTTCATCTAATTTTTATAGAAATTTTGACAGCATCTCCCCATGGTTCTCCAAGTATACGATGTGAATATGGTGCCTACGCACCCTATCCATCATATACCCAGAAATAATGGATAGATAACTACTAAATACCACATAATAAAATAAAATATCAACTATTAACAATAATAAGATTATTATTTTTTTAAAAAAATCTGAATACGAATACAATCATCCAAGAGTCGATCTCGATGAAAGTTTTACCATCTTGAACAGAAAAATTTCTAATTTATCAAAAAAGAATAACTCCGTATTAAAATTTTTTCATCAAAAATTTAATAATTTTTTTTTAAATAAAAATATTTTTTATATTTAATTATAATAAATAAAATATATAAAATAATATATAAAATAATTAAATTATAATAAGTAACAGTAATATGCATTGTGTTAGTGAAAAAAAATATTTAATCAAATAATTAAATAATTTAGCAGTAATCTAAAAAATTTATACAATAAATATAACTAATCAAATAATTAATTAAATAATTAATTAAATAATTTTTTTGGCCCTGTCTCCACCGACGACACCCCCCCGGCCCGTCTCCCTCGACCATCCCCTCCCGACCTCATCTCCACCGGTCGACACCCTCCCCGACCCCATCTCTCCCGGTCGCCCCCTCCTCGGCCCCACCTCTCTCGACCACCAGCAGTCCTGTCCCCGACCCCATCTCCTTCAACCGCTGACAGGCCCCCTCCCCGACCCCATCTCCCCCGACCGTCGGCCGCCCCCTCCTCAGCCCCGTCTCTCCTGGTCGCCCCCTTCCCGACCCCATCTCCACCGGCTGACACCCTCTCCAACCCCATCTCTGTCACCGCCGGCCACCTCCTCCCCGGTCCGATCTTTTCTTTTTCTTTTTTTCTTTTTTTTCCCTTTTTTTCTTTTTTCTTCTTTTTTTCCTTTCTTTTTTTTCCTTTCTTTTCTTTTCTTTTTTTCTTTTCCCCCCTCCTTCTCTCTTCCCTTCCTCCCTCCCCGCCGCCGACACCCTCCCCGGCCCCAAACCCCATCCCCGCCGGCCCCCCACTGGCCCGAGAAAACATCAAAAAAAAAAAACAAATCCTTACTGCCGGTTTGGTCATAGTCGCCGCTGGCCCGGCTCGGTCTGGAGCCATCCCCGTCAGCCCGGCCTAGCCACATCCACACCGGCCTGGCCGACCACATCCCCACCGGCCTGGCCCCATCCTCGTCGCCCCTCGGTGGCTCGAGAAAATACCAAAAGAAAAAAAAACAAATCCTTACCGCCGGCCCATCACAGTCGTCGTCGGCCCGACTCGGCCCGCCCATCCCCATCGGCCCCCCGGTGGCCTGAGAAAACACAAAAAAAAAACAATCTTTATCGCCAGCCCGATCACAGTCGCCGCCGGCCCAGCCCGGCCACATCCCCACCGGCCCAGCCCCATCCCCACCGCCCCCCTGGTGGCCCGAGAAAATACCAAAAAAAAATCCTTACCACCGGCCCGATCACAATCGCCGTCGGCCCGACCCGACCCATCCCCGTCGGCCCCCCGGTGGCTCGAGAAAACACCAAAAAAAAAATAAATCCTTACCTCCGCAACAGACGGCGACGGACAGCATACGGCGGACGGACGCAGATGGTGGGGATGCGGTGCGGGGAGAGGGGTGAGAGCAGAGAGGGGGAGGGAGGGGAATAGGTTTCGCATGAAACGGGGGGAGAGGGGAAGAAAATGGGTTTCACGATGGGACTTGATGGGATGCGACTATTAGCGACGTAAATTTTCATCGCTATAATCAATTTCATCACTAATAATTCAGAAAAAAATTCTTGGTAAAAAAAATTTTGCACCAAAAAAATAATTTATGATGAAAAAAATATTTTATCGCTAATAAGACTATTAATGATGGAAAATAATTTTCATCGCTAATAATTTCCCAAAAAAAAATTATCCTATTTTCCCGCTAAAAAAGTTTTCCCCCAAAAGAAAATTTATTTATGATGAAAAGCTTTGCATCGTTAATTAGGTTATTAGCGATAAAAAAATTTATCACTAATAAAAATAAAAAAATATTTATGATAAAAAATATTCATCATCAATAATCTTATTAGCAATGAAAACTAAAATTTTGTCTCCAATAATTCTACCAAAAAAAATTTCTCACTAAAAAAAATTTTCATCTTAAAAAATTTTGTAAAAAAAATTATTTGCAATGAAAACTAAATTTTAGTCGTTAATAATCTTATTAGCAATATAAATATAGTTTTCATCAAAAATAATTTCTACAAAAAAATTATTCAATAATAATTTCATAAAAATTTAATTTTAGATTTTTCTCACTAAAAATATTTTTTATAAAAAATTTAACAATAAAAAATAGCATTAAAAAAATATTCATGATGAAAAATAAAATATTAATAAAAAAATTATATAAATAGTTAATTTATAATTTTTTCTTCAAAAAAATTACGTACATAAAAAAATTATGTACATAAAAAATTACATAATCATGTACTGTCGGATGAGAAGTGTTTTTCTACTGATACATTGCAGATATTAACTAACAATCAAAATAATTTATAATTAAAAAAATCAACTAATTATATTTACTTTTTAGTGGCAACACTGCCATAAGTTGATTGAAAAGTTTGAATGGACATCCGAACTCAAATTTAATCTGCGAGCAGTTAAGATCCTTTAGATCCGATGCAAAAAGAGCATAGTAAAAAAGATAATACCTACTCAAGAGTATGTCAATCTTAGGATAAATCTTGAACTGGATAGCAATAATAAGAGTTCAGCTAGTTCGAGAGTATTGTGACAAACAATCATCGCATACCAATTAAGACTATGAATGCACTCTGAAAAAATAATACTGAAAGACCCAGCAAAGACTTTCCGCATACAGTTTAGAAGTATATGACATAATTTAGTCCATCGAATAGTTGATAAAGTTTTATTCTTTATACAATTAGAAGTTGATAAAGTTTTATTCTTTATAAAGATCAAGTATCATGTGAATAACTTTTTGTGGATCATGTTTTAACGTATAAAGATCCAGTATCATCCCCTTTCTATGTTCTTAGATAGATACAAAGTCTTTGTACTTTATGACCTTTGGTCAGTTCATAGAACCAACAACCTATGTAAAATTGAGCAATAAGACAGATTCAGAAAAACTTAGAGACGAAAAGTATTATCGTAAATAATGATCAACTTTTGATTTTTTTTCATCATAAATAATAGACTATTTACGATAGAAAATATATTTTCATCATAAATACTAAGTTATTTATCATGTAATATTTTTATCGTAAATAATTTATAATTTATATATTTTTAAATTTTTTATTTTTTTAAAATATTAGTAATAAAAATATTTTCATCACAAATAATTGATATTTACAATGAAAATTTTTTTTGTTGCTAATAATTTATAGTTTTTGATTTTTTAAAATTTTTTAATTTTTTCATCTATTAGCGGTGAAAATTTTTATTGTAAATAATTAGTATTTGATGAAAAGCTACTTTCCATCATAAATACTGAATTATTTATGACATAATATTTTTATCATAAATAATCTATAATTTTTGAATTTTTAATTTTTTTTATTTTTTAAATATTAGCGATAAAAATTATTCATCATAAATAGTAGATTATTTATGATAAAAAATTAATTTTCATCATAAATACTCAAGTATTTACGATGTAATATTTTCATCACTAATAAACTATACTTTGTAAATTTTTAAAATTTTTTGATATTTTCACCTATTAGCGATGAAAAATTTTCATCTTAAATATTCATGTATTTGCGATGAATAATCTTTTTCATCATCTAACTCAAGTATTTATGATGTAATATTTTATCATAAATAATCTATAATTTTTAAATTTTTTAAATTTTTTATTTTCTTTCAAATATTATAGATGAAAATATTTTGCATCAAAATAATCAAGTTTTTGGAATGTAATATTTTAGTCAGTAATAATCTATATTTTTGAATTTTTAATATGTATCGATTTTTTTCATGAATTAGGGATGAAATAGTTTCATCATAAATAATTTGGAATTTACGATGAAAAGTTTTTTTCATCATAAATATTCAATTATTTACGACATAACATCTTCATCATAAATAATCTATTATTTTTTAATTTTTAAAATTTTTTATTTTCTTTCAAATATTAGTGATAAAAATTATTCATCATAAATAATTATTATTTATGATGAAAGTTTAGTTTTCATCACTAATACTCATTATTTATGATGTAATATTTTTATCACAAATAATATCTAATTTTTAAAATTTTTAAATTTTTATTTTTTTAAATATTAGTGATAAAAATTTTTCATCATAAATAAATATTTTTATGATGAAAAATATATTTTCATCATAAATACTAATATTATTTATGATGAAAATATTTTTATCATGAA
The DNA here is from genome assembly GCF_000442705.2 of Elaeis guineensis. Lineage (NCBI taxonomy): Eukaryota > Viridiplantae > Streptophyta > Magnoliopsida > Arecales > Arecaceae > Elaeis > Elaeis guineensis. The sequence goes on along the minus strand of NC_025999.2, from coordinate 96,113,780 downwards.
TATTTGAAAATATAAAATTAAAATAAATATTTTATTATTTATGATGATTATTTTCATCACAAATAATAGGTATTTACGATGAATTTTTTTTTCATCATAAATATGGAGCTATTTACGATGAAAAATAATTTTTATCATAAATATTTTATTATTAATGATGAAAATATTTTTTTATCATAAATATCCTTATTGATGATGAAAATATTTTCATCGTAAATAAATTTATCGTAAAAATTTCTTTTCTTGTAGTGTGGGCTGAACCGGATTAGGGCTGGGTCAGCTTGTAGGCCGACCCCTCCTTCAGCCCCTTGCCCTTCTCCTCCCCTCGCAGGCCTTTCTTGTCCACCGTCCCCTCTGTCAAGCCCCTCGCCCTTCCCCTCCCCACCCACCCTTCCCTCCTCACCGCGTCGAGCACGTACGCGACCTCCCTCCCCAGCCTCCACCACTGCTGCCCTCTTCCATGCCCTTTCCCTCCTCAACCCCGATGTACTCTGCTGGGCCCGATCCCATCCCCACCCACCCTCTGCCTCAAACCGTCCCACCCCCTCCTCCCTTCTCAGGCCTCCGCTGCTACCGCCCTCGTCCGCACCCTCTCCCTCCTCAGCCTCGACTACTCTACTGGGCCTAATCCCATCCCCATGCACCCTCTGTCTCAAATTGCCCCATCCCCCCCCTCCCTCCCGCCCTGCCCCCCCCCCCCACCAGTGCCACCTACGACCATGTTCCCCATAGTCGAACCCTCGAACCCCCTCTCCACCCCTCTTTGGCTAAACACCCCTCTACCCCAAAGCGCACCAACCCCCCTCCCTCCTCCCTCCCCAGCCCCTCCCCTCTAGTAGATGAAATGAAATAAAAAAGAAAGAAAAGTTCTTACCTTTGATCGGCAATGGCGCGTGGATCAAGGGTGAAGTCGAGCAGAGCAGGGGCGGCACGATGGTGGGGATCGATAAGGGTGGTCAAGTGATAAGTGGTATATTTTAGTATCTATTAAAGATATTTTTGATAATTTTTGGTGCTAACATCTTCTTAAAAATCTAATTTCATGAATTTATTAATTTTTTTAAAAATAAGTAATTTTAAAAAAAAATAAAATTAGATATATTTATGAAAAATAAGATGTTAATTTAATTGAGCAATTTAAGCATCAAAATAAAAAAAATTAAAAATTTAATGTATATTTTTTTTAATTTTTCAGTGAAAATCGGAGCAAAAATGGAGCCAAAATATCCTAAAAAAATAAAGAAAATAGCCTCCGATGCACGATGGACCGGCCGATCGATCCACGAAATCAGCGGCGGTCCACAGAAACAGTTCGTGGTCCACAAGCACGGTTCACAGGCAAGGCGGAAGGTTTTGCGTGATCGAACGGTCGAAATTCAATCTATCATTCGATCCGATAGCTATGGTAGTTTTCGATTTTGAATAGGAGATTAAATGCGTTGATCGACGGTCTAGATTCCATCCGACCTTTGATCCAATGGCTGTCAGCCTCCTCGATGTATTAAGGAAGAAAACTACATGATCCAATGGCCAAAATTCAATCTAGAGTGCAATCAGACGGCTGTGGTTGAATCCGACCCTGATAAGGAGTAAAAGGCTAATTTTTGGACTGATCTGAGCGGTCCAATCTAGATCCAACAGTCAAAATATTCTAGGAGATCAATACATTTTCTAAGAGTTTTAGGACTCCTTTTGTGATCAGAAAAATATGAAAAATTTATCTATAAATAGGGGGTCTGGAATAAGCTTTGGGGAGTAGAAAAAATCAGAGAAAAAGCAAGAAAAAATAGAAAAAAAATTCAAGAGCTTTAGGGATCAATATTGGGAGATTATGGAGCTAGAGAGATTGATGTGAGGCTAAATCCCTTCAATCAGGAATACGATGAAATCTGTAAATAGATTTTTATTTTTTTTTTGTATTTAATTTTTATGTAATAAAATTATGCTTTATTTCATATATTTTTATTTTCTTTTGAGGTATTGATCAGCCTACACGACCTATACCCTCTATTGACGTGCCGTGATCCCTGGATATGGTACGTGCTTTGGAGAGATAGATTGTAGTATGTGAGATTAAACTTAGATCTTATAATTAGATTTAGATAGTTTATACTCCAACAGGATGAGCTGTATCTGCTGATACAGTCTGTATCCTTAGAAATAAGCTATACTAATATCTTAATCACAAGAATTAATATTACAATATAAAAAAAAATAAATCTAATTTGCATGGTGGATTAAAATTTTAAGTTATTTCTCTGAATTATTTTTTTCATAAATTAATTCATACTTTTAATTTAATTCTTGCTATTCTATTTCTTTTTAATCCTTCTATAATCAATTCTCTTTTATTTCTTCTTAAAAAAAGAGATAATCGCCCTAGATCCTCATGGAAATGATCCCTACTCACCCTATCTATATAGTTTGAGTTAATTTTTATTCTTGACCACCTATGACAGCGATCAAATTTTAGCACCGTTGTCGGAGATCTAAGCATGATTATTTTTTTTAAAAAAAATTTCTTAGTTTCTTTCTAACTTGCTTGGTTCTTAGTGAAACTTATTTTTTTTTTTAAAATTTACATTGACACCTCATAATCTACTTAGGAATTAGATACTTAATCACAAAATCTAAAAAGTAAAACAAATCAATTTACTCTTGACTAACTACCAAATTGATCATCTTTTTTCTTGCTTTGCATAATTCCATAAAACATCTTAAGGACACAAATCCTAAACAAGATAAGGTAAAATTTCATCACCCTTCTTTGACCCACAAACCACCATCCTGCATATTGCATTGACCTAAACCTTAACTTTAAATCAATTAGATATTGGCCCTAAGACTTTCAGCTCAATAGGACAAGAGATCCTAAGAGTAAGATAGAGTTAGATTAGTCAGTTTGACTGGTGTCTAGAAAAGTAGTTCAGAACTACATCCTGAAGAAAGGTGGTTATTTAATTAGTTCCGTTCGCTTATCTGACCAACTCAGTTGGTGTCTAAGGAAAGCAACGGAAGACCCCCACTGACCTTACACTTACTGGCCAGTTGAGTGGCTAGTCTTTTATCTGGAGTGCTCAAAGGCAACCTTGACAGTTAGGAGCTGTCTAGATCTAGGGTTATCCTTTGCTAGGATTGATTGTATAACGTGACTACTAACTACAACTATTAACCCTAATTAAAATACTCTTCTCTATCATCTCTAGATTTAGGACTCCTTAGGCCCCCATCTTTAGAATTCTCTTCTCATCTATTCCTCTTCTTTAAAAAAAATAATTATAAAAATAACTGAAAATTTCAAATTTCTTCGTGGACAAAGATATCTAGTCGATTAGTGAGAATAGATTCAAACTTTGCATTAAGTCCAGTAGACTTTAAGCCCACCATGGGTGAACCCGAACATGAACCTAAGGTCCTGAAAGACCTTTGCTATTCAGTTGGGACAGCCCAACCCTCATGTATCCGACTGCCACAAACTGATGTCAATTTTAAAATTAAATCCAGATCATAAACATGCTTCCCAAATTCACTAAAATTGAGGATGCATACATTTTTATGAGAAAATTTGAGGAAGTATGCACCACGATGCAGCTTCAACAGTTCACTTAGGATGCTGTAAAACATAGGTTGATCAACTTTGCCATAAGATAGTGTCAAAAAGTGGTTATACAGTCTTCCTAATCAATCCATCGCATCATGGGAGGGTTTTGTTAGAGTGTTCCTGAAAAATTTTTCACACCATAAGATTGCCAAATTTAGAATGAAATTAATCAATTTTATCAATTACCCGATGAGACTTTTTGAAAGTGCTTTGATCATTTTAAAACTTTTTGAGTCAATACCTACATCATGGAATAGAAACTTGAAGGCTGTGCCAAATATTTATGAAGGAGTAGATCCAAACTCTAGAACCATGTTAGAATCAATGTGTCAGGATCAATTCATGAACAAATAACCCATAGAAGCCTGACAATTTCTAGAAGACCTAGCAGAAAGAGCCTACAATAGAAGATTACTAGGGAACCCAACAGACACACACCTTTGAGGGGGGTGTATATCAAGTTCAACCTTTCCTAACTGAAGAGGCTAAATTTGCATCTTTGATCCGTAGGATAGAGGCTCTAGAACTCAAGAAACACACCCAAGTGAACCAAGTTGCAACAACCACTTGCAATGGGTGTAATGTCACAAACCACACGATGGAAGAATGTCCTTTCTTGATGGGTCCAGCCAAGAACGAAGTTGCACTAGTGAACGCAGCCTCTCAAAGACCCACAAATGACCCCTACGCACCAACATACAATTCAGGATGGAGGAACCACCTCAATTTTTCTTGGTCACAAAGGTCAAACTCAATTAGACCTGCTTTCACTCAACCCAACTCCAGACCCACTCAATCATCAAATACCCATCAGATTTCAGCAATGATCAAAGGCTTAACTCGCTAGAAAAGAGTCTGAAAATCCTAGTAAAATCATCTATTAGCACCAACACTACACTGAACAACTTCATGTAGACCACAAGCCAGCTTTTAACTTTCAACACCCAGGCTATTACCCATTTAGAGATGCAATTAGGTCAATTAGCCATGGCTGTAAGTGAAAAGAAAAAGGTAAACTACCGAGTCAATCCAAGGCTAATCCTAGGATCCAGAACAATCAAGGACCACAACAAGGAGCCCAGATCAACCAATTAAATACAATTCATACTTTAAGATCTGAAAAATAAGTAGACAATCATGTCGGTACACCTGAAGATCAAGATGAACCATTGTCTAAACCACCTCATGAGCAAGTGATCGATCAGATCGAGTTTAAGATTCAGATAAGTCTAAGGAGTCAACAAGATTAACAAACCACCTAAGCCACTTGAAGAATCCACATCAAGGATTAAGCAATTCGAGACATCACCCATCAATTCTATAGCTCTTTTTCCAAATAGACTTAGGTCCAACAAACACTCAGCCCATATGGATCAAATCTAAGATATGTTTAAATAAGTGAAAGTGAATATCCCTTTATTAGATATGATCCAACAAGTTTTCACATATGTCAAATTTTCAAAGATATATGCACAAAGAAGAAGACCACCAATATTCCCAAGAAAGTCTTCTTGGCGGCTAGTATGAGCTCATATCTATCAAGCCACATGTCTATCAAGTACAAAGATCCAGGATCCCCTACAATCTCTTGTGTTATTTGGAAAACCATCATTGACAGGGCCTTATTAGACTTAGAGACTAGTGTGAATATCCTACCTTATTCGATCTATGAAAAATTATAGATAGGAGAATTAAAGCCTACAGAAATGATATTGCAATTGGCAAATCGATCAGTGAGGGTCCCCAAAGGAGTTGTGAAAGATGTGTTAATCAAGGTAAGTAATTTCATTTATCCTATAGATTTTGTGATCCTCGAGACTGAACCAGTGATTAATCCAAAAGGTAAGTTAGTATTTAGCATTTAAGCACTTAATTATACTTAAGAATCGAGTTAAATCAAATATTTTTAAAAAAAAATTGATGTACAAATTAGAGAGTTTGTGAGATATCGAGGGATCAAGTATTAAGAAAACTCAATAAGGAGTTAAGTTTAGAACTTAAACAGTTTTTTTTGAGTATTTCTAAATTTTTTCTACTAGCATCAAAGAAGAGTTTACTTCTTATGGGCTTGTGTAGGATAATTATACATTTTTTTATATAAAAAAAAAATTTTCAAGTACTTCATGCTAAGTAACTGGACCTCTTTGCCTAAGCAAGCATTGAGTTTCGCGTCAAAAGGTATGAAGGACAAAGAAGCTTTATTGTAAAGCTAGTTTTAACTCGTAGTCTGTTTGATTCGAATAAGTAGATCCGAGGGTATTGTATACCTAGTGCCCTAAAGCCATTTGGTTTGAGAGTTATTGGCTGAAAACTTGCTATATGGGTCAAATAGAAAGCTTAAGGGGTTAAGACACTCAATAGCAGTACAATGTTAAAAAAAAATATTCAATAAATAAAGGACGGAAGTAACAATATACTTGTCCATATGAAAATTAACAATTTAGAGATAAAAGTAAGAATAATTTAGAAAAGTTCAAAAAAGGTTTAGCATTCTTAATTTAACTCTTATATTGATTAGTATTAATACTCCAATGACATATCTCATTCACACTCTACTGAACATCAGTGGTCCTTTGAAAATTATTTGATAAAATTCAAAACTTTACGGTACTTAATTCTAAATTCTTTCTTTACTCGAGGACGAGCAAAGTTCAAGTTGGGGGTGTGATAAGTGGTATATTTTTGTATCTATTAAAGATATTTTTGATAATTTTTAGTGCTAACATCTTCTTAAAAACCTAATTTCATGAATTTATTAATTTTTTTTGAAAAATAAGTAATTTTAAAAAAATATAAAATTAGATATATTTATAAAAAATAAGATATTAATTTAATTGAGTAATTTAAGCACCAAAATGAAGAAAAATTTTTGAAAATTTAATGTATATTTTTTTTAATTTTTAGGTAAAAATCAAAGCAAAAATGGAGCCAAAATATCCTAAAAAAATAAAAAAAATAGCCTCCGGTGCATGGTGGACTGGTTGGTCGGTCCACGAAATCAGGACGCGGTCCACAGAAATAGTTCGCAGTCCACAGGCATGGTTCACAGGCGAGGCGGAAGGTTTTGTGCGATCAGACGGTCGAAATTCAATCTATCATTCGATCTAATGACTGTGGTAGTTTTCGATTTTGAATAAGAGATTAAATGTGCTAATCGACAGCCTAGATTCCATCCGACCTTTGATCCAATAGTTGTCAGCATCCCTGACTGTGTTAAAGAAGAAAACTGCATGATCCAATGGCCAGAATTCAATCTGGAGTGCAATCGGACGGCTGTGGTTGAATTCGACCCTGATAAATAGTAAAAGGCTGATTTTTGGGCTGATCTGAGTGGTCCAATCTAGATCCGACGGTCAGAAATATTTCTAGAAGATCAATACATTTTCAAAAGATTTTAGGACTCCTTTTGTGATCAGAAAAATATAAAAAATTTACCTATAAATAGGGGGTCTGGGAATAAGCTTTGGAGAGCAGAAAAATTCAAAGAAAAAGTAAGAAAAAAATAGAGAAAAAATTCAAAGAGCTTTAGGGATCAATTTATTGGGAGATTATGGAGCTAGAGAGCTTGATACGAGGCTAAATCCCTTCAATCTAGGAATACGATGAAACCTATAAACAGGTTTTTATTTTTTCTCTTGTATTTAATTTTTATGTAATAAAATTATGCTTTTATTTCATATCTTTTTATTTTCTTTTGAGGTATTAATCCAGCCTACATGACCTATATCCTCTATTGATGTGCCGTGATCTCTGGATATGGTACGTGCTTTGAAGAGATAGATCGTAGTATGTGAGATTAAATCTTAGATCTTGTAATTAGATTTAGATAGTTTATACTCCAACAGGATGAGCTATGATCTGCTGATACAGTCCGTATTCTTAAGAGATAAGCTATGCTAATATCTTAATCACAAGAATTAATATTGCACATAAGAAAAAAAAGAAAATAAATCTAATTTGCATGGTGGATTCAAAATTTTTGAGTTATTTTTTTGAATTATTTTCTTTCATAAATTAATTCATACTTTTAATTTAATTTTTATTATTTTATTTTTTTTAATCCTTCTACAATCAATTCTCTTTTATTTTTTCTTAAGAAAAAAGAGATAATCACCTAGATCCTCGAGGAAACGATCTCTACTCATCCTATCTATATAGTTTGAGTTAGTCTTTATTCTTGACCGCCTACGATAGCGATCACCAAGTGAAGTAGAGCAAAGCGGGGGTGGCTGATGTGGAGGCAGAGCAGAGTAGAGGAGCCGGCAGTGGGGGATGCGACAGTGAGGATTGATGGCAAGAGAGGGAGAGAGGGAGTGAGAGAGCCGAGGGAGAGGGAGGGAGAGAGGAAAAGCGATCGGTGGGAGATGGGTTCGATGGGGAAGAAGGAAGAAATAGGAGGGAAAATGGAGGAGGGTTTCAACAGGAGTGGGTTCAGATGAAAACGGAGGAGGGTTTCGACGGGATTGAGTTCGATAGGGGAAAGGATTTTTGGTGACGCTGATATAGCATCGCAATTTTTTTTTAAAAAAATTTATTTATCAATGCAAATTTTATGTAGGTAAAGAAAATAATTACCTATGCAAATGTGAGCATCGACAAATGACCTCTTTACTTATGCAAAACTTACGTAGGTAAATGGTTTTATTTTTAATTTTTTTGCAAATAATTTACCAATATGCAATTTGCATAGGTAATTTTAGAATTTAAAGTCTATCTTCACCATTCATTATCTAAATAATTATCTTAGAGTATCATCATAAAAGACCACCTCAATTTGGTAGCCCTAGCTATATCGATCAATAAAATTTGATTTCGACGGTCACAAATGATCACGTGATGATCTAGTAAATAGAGACCATCCATGAGTCTAAAAATTTACAATGATGATCTTGATGATATTTATAGCATATTATCAAAATTTTACTTTAATTGAATATCATTATCATGGTCAATTTAGCATAGAATGATTTGCACCGTTAAATAAAAAATAAGTGATCAAAAGGTCAAACGACATCCGATTACAAGATAATTTTTTAGATAAATAATCTTTACTACTACTTTGATAATTTATACGATGGTGATCATAAAATTCAAACTGTGCGTATATGAACCATCCAAAACTACATGTCTCTTGATACTCATTTCTTAAGTAATTATACTTATACTTTTGTAAGATCTGCTTAATATAAATGGTTCATATACACATGATTTAAATTTTTTACAATTACCATTATACAAATGATCAAAGTTATAGTAAAAATTATTTATTTAAAAAATTACCTTATAAACGGATGCTGTTTGGCCTTTTGATAACTCATTTTTTTTAATAATCAAAATCATCCTGTGCGAAATTGACCATAATAATGATGTCTGATTGAAGTAAAATTTTGATAGTATACTATAAATATCATCAAGATCATCGTTATAAGTTTTAGACCCATCGATGGTCTATATCTATTAGATCATCGTGCAATCATTCGTGGCCATCGAATCAATTTTTATTGATTGATATAGCTCATGCTATCGGATCGAGGTGATCTTTTGTAACGATACTCTAATAATAATTATTTAGATAATGAACGATGAAGATAAATTTTAAATTTTAAATTATATTAATAAATTATTTAGATAATAATAAATTATTTATAAAAAATAAAAAATTAATAAAAAATATTTATCGATGCTAAATTAGCATAGACAATTATCTAATTACCTACACAAGAAGGAAGAGTAGGTAATTACGCTTATTGCCTATGCAAATTTAGCATCAACAAATCATTTATGAAATAAAAAATTAATAAAAAATAAAATTATTTGCTAACACTAAATTTGTATAGGCAATAAGCCTAATTGCCTATGCTTCCATCTTGCATAGGTAATTAGCATAATTGCCTAGGCTAATTTAGCATCGATAAATTATTTATGAAAATAAAAAATAGTAAAAAAATAATTTTTGATGCTAGGTTAGTGTAGGCAATGAGGTTAATTACCTACACAAGATAGAAGCATAGGCAATTTGGCCTATTATTTTTACAAAAGTAAAAAAATTAATAACCAAGAAAATCATTTGCCGATGCTATGATTGCGTAGGCAATAAGCCTAATTGCTTATGCATCTCTTTTTTGTAGGTAATTAACCTTATTACCTATGCTAATTTATCATCCATAAATTTTTTATGAAAATAAAAAAATTGATAAAAAAATATTTGCCAATGTAAAGTTAGCATAGGGAATGAGATTAATTACCTATGGAAAAGAAAAATATAGGTAATTAGGCTTATTGTCTATACAAATTTAGCATCGACAAATATTTTTATGAAAATATAAAATTAATAAAAAAATCATTTACCGATGCCAAGGTTGCGTAGGGAATAAGCTTAATTGCCTACGCTTCTCTTTTCTATAGTTAATTAACCTCATTCCCTACACTTTCGTCTTGAGGTAGGTAATTAACCTTGTTACCTACACTGCTTTAGCATTGACAAATTTTTATGAAAATAAAAAATTAGTAAAAAAAATATTTACTGAGATAAATTTTATATAGGCAATGAGGTTAACTACCTACGCTAGATAGAAGCATAGGCAATTAGCTGCTTGCCTATGTAAATTTTATATCGACAAATATTTTTATAAAAATATAAAAATAATAAAAAAGAAAGTCATTTGCTGACGCTGAGGCTGTGTAGGAAATAAGCCTAATTACCTACGCGTTCATCTTGTGTAAGTAATTAATCTCATTATCTATGCTAATTTGGCATCGGTAAATTTTTTATGAAAATAAAAAGAATAGTAAAAAAAATATTTGCTGACGTAAAGTTAGCATAGGTAATGAGGTTAATTACCTATGAAAAAAGAAAGCATAGGCAATTAGGATTATTGCCTATGCAAATTTAGCATCGGCAAATGATTTGAAAAAAATTAAAAAATTAAGACCATTCATTATCGATGCTTTGGTTTAAATGCCGACACTACGTTTATGTCGATACTTATATTTTACAATGTTTGTTCTTAAGCATAGCTAATTATTATCTTTTTACCAAGTTTATATTTTCGTGTAGCTAATTGTGCTCTTTACTATGCAAATTTTTGCGTAGATAAATGTTGCATCAGCAAAATCTCTATTTCTTGTACTGAAAACTCCATTTCTCTCATCTCCTTTGACTCTAATTCCAATATGCTCTTTTAGTAATATTTTATAATACATTATCAGCATAAGACTCTAATTTCTCAAGTTTTGGTACTATCTCTTCATCATTTCTATAAGCCAAGCTTCATTTCTTCAGGTAATTTTGAAGCCCATTAAAGGATTTTTGTTTGTTAGTGAGTGGGGGTAGATCCTATTACTATAGTTCTGTTCTAGCATTTCTTGAAACACTTAACCTACTATTGTTCTAAGTGCTTGTCATGTTGATGGCTTTAGTTTCCATGTACAGTAAAAAAAATCTAAACCATGGGCTTAACTGAATGATAAATATTCTGTATGGCTCCTGAGAACCATAGTATCCTGCATAGGGAAAACTTTTGATGTAATCTCATTGTTGTCGCATTCTATGTATAAGCATTTATTACCATATAAATCAAGATAAGGGAGTATGACAAGTCTAAAGGCATGTTTAGTAGGTAATTTGATTGCCATAGGTAATTTTGATCCCATTAAATTTCTTGTTTTGATCTTATTACAGTAGTAGATTGAATGCATTATCTATTAATTTGTTAATATTTTCATTCATTTTCTATTATATGTTGATTAATAGTTTCACAATTATTAAATCATTATTATATTGAAAGTTTATTTTTCTAATTTATTTGCTATATTCTATGATAGTTTTCATCATGTCAAATCTTGCAAAGCTTGAATTTGTGGCTCTTGATATTATCGGCAAGAATTATCTGTCATGGATACTAGATGCTGAAATTCATCTCAATGCTATAGATCTTGGAGACAGTTAAAAAAGCAAATAAAGCATCCAATCAAGATAAGGCCAAAGCGATGATTTTTCTTCATCACCATCTCCATGAAAGATTAAAATCTAAGTATCTTACGGTAAAAGATCCATTTGATCTTTGGAAAAATTTAAAGGAAAGATATGACCATCAGAAAACAATGATTCTTCCAAAAGCTCATTATGACTGGATACATTTACGATTGTAGGATTTTAAAACTGTAAGTGAATATAATTCAGTGATATTTAGAATCAGTTCACAATTGAAATTATGTGGAGAAAATATTATTGATGAGGATATATTAAAAAAAAATATTCTCTACTTTTCATGTTGCAAATGTACTCCTGCAGCAGCAATATCGTGATATGGGTCTTACGAAATACTCTGAACTGATTACATGTCTTCTTATGGCTAAACAAAATAATGAGCTATTAATGAGAAATCATGAAGCCCGCCCAACTGGTTCTGCTCCATTCTCTGAAGTGAATGTGACATCATTTAACAATTTTGGGCATGGCCGAGGTCGTAGCCGTGGCCATGGATGCGGTCAAGGTCGCAATAATTATCGCAATCATGGTGGTTATAGTAATAACTCTTTCAATTATAACAACATATCTCATCACCAGAAGTAGCAGAATAATGGAGAGAAACAAGAGAAAGACAAAAGTGGACGGAATAAATGGAATACAGAAAATTTATGTTATTGCTACGGCATGAAAGGGCATTGGTCACGTATCTGTCGTACATCAAAATATCTTATTGAACTTTATCAAGAATCGCTCAAAGATAATGGGGAAAATATAGAGGCAAACCTTGCACATCAAGATGACGATTTCAAGCATGACCATGTTGATATGACACATTTGGATGTTGCCGATTTCTTTGAAAATCTTGAAGGAAGAATTGATCATTTAATTGGTGATGGAAATGTCCAAAAATGAAGATATTTTAGTGTTTCTTAGTATGTTTGAGGTTTTTTTTAGTATGTTTTCAGTATGTATTCAATAAGAAATTTCATTACGAAATTTCACTTGTGTTTGATAAGTTTTCCATTATGGTTTCAATAATAAAATTCATATGCAATATTTTCTTATGTTAATTTGTAAGATTTCTTACTATATATCTTGTTTTAATGAAGAAAAATATGGAAAAACTTCAACTTTTAGCTGGATCCAAGATCAATGACGAAGATATATGTCTCGCAGATAGTGCAACAATGCACACCATTCTTAAAGATAAAAAATATTTTTCTCATTTGATAATAGAAGAAGCCAATGTCAATACAATATCTGGTAGCACAAAATTAACAGAAGGCTCCAGAAAAGCTAATATACTATTACCTGGAGGAACTAAGTTTACGATAAATGATGCATTACTTTCCACTAAGTCTCCAAGGAACTTATTAAGTTTTAAAGATATTCGTCGGAACAGGTATCATATCGAGACAATAAATGAGAAAAACATTGAGTACCTCTATATTACAACTATTGTCTCGAGTCAGAAATGTATATTGGAAAAATTACCTGCTTTTTCTTTCAAATTGTACGACACAAATATTAGTACGATTGAAACACATGCTGCAGTAAACCAGAAGTTTACTGATCAAAATAATTTTATTGTTTGGCATGACCGGTTGGGCCATCCTGGATCAATAATGATGCGAAAAATCATTGAGAATTCACACGGACATCCACTGAAGAATCAAAAAATTCTTCAATATAATCTAATGAATTCTCTTGTGTTGTTTGCTCTCAAGGTAAATTAATTATTAAACCATCACCAGCTAAAGTTGGGATTGAATCCTCTGCATTTTTGGAATGTATTCAAGGTGATATATGTGGGCCCATAAATCCACCATGTGGACCATTTAGATATCATATGGTTTTAATCGATGCATCAACAAGATGGTCACATGTGTGTTTATTATCAACTCGCAACCTGGCATTTGTGAGATTGCTTGTGCAAATAATTCGATTACGAGCATATTTTCCAGATTATGCAATTAAGACAATTCATCTTGACAATGCTGGTGAATTTACATCTCAGGCTTTTAATGACTGTTGTATGTCAATTGGAATAATCGTTGAACAGCCTGTTGCACATGTTCATACAGAAAATGGTTTAGCAGAATCATTTATTAAATGCCTCCAGTTAATTGCTAGACCATTACTTATGAGAACTAAACTCCCCATTTCTACTTGGGGACATGCTATTTTACATGCAGCAGCATACTTGTGCATATCAGGCCAACAAATTATCATAAGTTCTCCCCTTTACAATTGGTTTTTGGTCAGGAACCAAATATTTTCCGTCTAAGAATTTTTGGATGTGCAGTATATATTCCAATTGCTCCACCACAACGCACTAAGATGGGTCCTCAAAGGAGGTTGGGAATATATGTTGGATATGAATCTCCATCTATAATTAAATATCTAGAACCACTGATAGGAGATTTATTTACGGCACGATTTGCCAATTGTCATTTTGGTGAATCAATTTTTCCAGCATTAGGGGGAGAGAATAGGCAGCTGGAAAAGAAAGTTACATGGAATGCGTTATCATTATCTAATTTTGATCCTCTCACAAAGCAATGTGAACAAGAGGTTCAAAAGATAATTTATTTGCAAACTATAGCAAATTAATTGCCAAACACATTTTCTGACCTGAAGAGAGTAACTAAATCACATATACCAGCTGCAAATGCTCCAATTAGAACGGATGTCCCTGTAGGATAATCTACTAGTGCTAATGAGTCTAAGGCACGCTTGAAGCGCGGTAGACCAATCGGTTTCAAAGATAAAAATTCTCAAAAAGAAAAAGGAGCAAATAATCAAGATGATCGGATTGAGAAGGCATTAACTCTTGAAAAGACTCTAGACAAAATTGATTATAAAATTTTAGAAGAAATTTAGGTACCTGAAATTAGTAAAAATAAAGAGATCTCAATAAATTATATCATGGAAAAGATGGAACTGAAATAAAATAGATATCGATGATATTTTTGCATATAATGTAGCACTCAATGTTATAAAAAATAATAAGGATCTTGAACCTAAATTTGTCGAAGAATGTAGATGTAGAAATGATTGGCCAAAATGGAAAGACGCAATGGAGGCAGAATTAAATTCTCTTGCAAAACATGAAGTTTTTGGACCTATAGTCCGTACACCAGATGGTGTAAAGTCAGTAAGATACAAATGGATATTTGTGCGAAAATAGAATGAGAAAAATGAAACCGTGAGATATAAAGTATGACTTGTTGCATGAGGGTTTTTTGCAAGGACCTGGCATTGGTTATGAAGAGACATATTCTTCTGTGGTGGATGCAATTACATTTCGATATCTAATTAGTCTAGCAATATATGAAAAACTTGATATGTGTCTAATGGATGTAGTTACAGCCTATTTATATGGCTCACTTGATAATGACATCTATATGAAAATTCCTGAAGGATTTAAGTTACCTGCAGCATATAATTCATATTCTCAAGAAATTTATTCAATCAGATTATATAGATCTTTATATGGATTAAAGCAATCTGGATGTATGTGGTTTAATCGTCTTAGTGAATATTTATTGAAAGATGATTATGAAAATGATCCCATCTGTCCATGTGTTTTTATAAAGAGATTTGGACCTAAGTTTGCTATAATTGCTGTATATGTTGATGACTTGGACATTATTGGAACTCTTGAAGAATTTCCACAGGCGGTAAATTACTTAAAGAAAGAATTTAAGATGAAAGATCTTGGAAAAACAAAGCTTTATCTTGGCTTGCAGATCGAGCATTTAACAAATGGGATTTTTGTTCATCAATCAACTTATACAGAAAAGATCCTAAAATGATTCTATTTGGATAAGGCACATCCATTAAGTACTCCAATGGTTGTAAGGATACTTGATGTGAATAAGGATCCTTTCTAACCTCAAGAGAATAGTGAAGAATTTCTTGATCTTGAAGTACCATATCTTAGTGCAATAGGAGCACTAATGTATCTTGCGAGTCATACACGACCAGATATATCATTTTTTGTAAATTTGTTAGCAAGTTACAGTTCTTCTCTAACGTGAAGACATTGGAATGGAGTTAAGCATATATTTCGATATCTTCAAGGAACAATGGATATGGGTTTATATTATTCAAATGTACACAAACCAGATTTAGTTGGTTATGCGGATGTAGGATATTTATCTGATCCACATAAAGCTTGATCTTAGACAAGCTATTTATTCACATGTGGTGGTACAACTATTTTCTGATGTTCTACAAAGCAGATTATAGCTGCTGCTACTTCTAATCATGCGGAAATTTTAGCAATCCTTGAGGCAAGTCGAAAATGTGTTTGGTTAAGATCCATGATCTAATATATTCGAAAGAAATGTAGTCTGTCTTTCAAAAGGGACATTCCAACAATATTGTACGAAGATAATGAGATAATATTTCATTGCATATTGTACAAAAGAATAATATACTCTTTTTCCTTCACTAGGATATTTTTTTTCCATGGGTTTTTTTTTTCTAGTAAGGTTTTAACGAGGCATATTCTTTCGTAATGGACATCCATGGGGTAGTGCTATGAATATTATGTGTGTGGATGTCTTTTCTCATTCTTCAACTCTCAAAACTTTTCACATTCCATAACACCTAATGTGTTTTTAATTTCTTTTTTTTATTTTTAACTTATTGTAAATGTAATTACTTATGAACATGAGCCTATAAATAGAGGCCATGTACGTAGTTTGCAATGGAAACACTTGAAAATGAAATAGAAGAACTCCATTTCTCCCGTCTCCTTTGTCTCTAATTCCAATCTGCTCTTTTAGTTATATGTTATAATAAAAAGAAAAAAAAGACAGAAACCAACTGACACTGAGCAACTAAATTGATAGCAAAAGTAAATACAATTTTGGTGGAGCCCAATTGCTAGATCATTTAAAGAACTTAACCCTACCAAGTCAAGTCACATTAAATATAATCGGTGCCCCATGATTAAGCTAGATACACCATTCTTGTTACAAAAAATAAGAAAAATTCTTTATCCACCATCTTTGATAGAGGAAAAAAATGCACCACTTCACTAAATTGGGCCATATAGTACAATTAATAAGGGGACAGATATTTAATATGGCTCAGCATTTTTTTTAAATTTTTTTTGATCAAAATACTATTTCCCTCTTTTTACTCTATTTGCTCATGCTTGGTCGGGATGCTATAAAAAATTATCGAGATATCATAAAAAATAACAAAACATCATATATAATAATGGTTTGACATTGCATCCTATGCATCATACGGCATCTTATAAATAATTATCGGTATGTCATAAAAATAATGGGACATCATAATAATGGTATGACATCCTGTTGCATCCTATGACATCCTGTTGTATTCTATAAAAAATTATCGAGATATCATAAAAAATAATAAAATATTATAATAATAATATCATATTCTGTTGTTGTCACGCCCCAAACCCAATACCTGAGTTGGGCACATGACACGGCCACACAAACCCTAGAGCAGCACCCTAGGATCATGTAAGGCCTAAAATTTTAACACTTCAAAATTTTAAATAACTAATTAAATACCAAATCAATCAACCAATGTCACAACTTCAAATCAAATGCAATCTTGTTCAATACAACTATTCAAATGTTCTTTGGCATCAGAGGATTTAAACTAACTAAATTACTAAAGACTTCAGTCCTCATTTGCTCTCGCCCAAACCATCCAATCTAAGTTTCCTGTAAGTCTGAAAAAAAATAAGAAGAAAAATATGAGCTTCTCCAACTCAGTAAGAATCACTGCACATGTACATCAAGCCAGTAAATAGAATTAATATTTCTAAAACCAATGCAATTGAGAAATCTTCTAGGTATACAATAACTAGAATAATATCACAAATATGCATATGTATCATCATACATCATCAGGTGGAATCTTCATTCATTGTTGAATTTCATATTAAATATTGTATCTTATCATATTTTTGATCTGTCAATATTTCAACCCTTTTTGGCTTTGGACTAACCCAGACCATACCTCAATCTCTTTCCAATCCAATTATTCTTTCATAAAAGCCTTTCAAGGCTGTCCCAGGATGAGCTCCTGGCCGGCTGTCCCACGTACAAAAGCCCGTGAGAGGCTGTCCCAGGCATAAGCTCCTGGCGGGCTGTCCCAGGCATGAGCTCCTGGCCGGCTGATCCACCTGTAAGCCAGTGGGGGCTGTCCCAGGCATAAGCTCCTGGCGGGCTGTCCCAGGCATGAGCTCCTGGCCGGCTGATTCATATGTCGAGGTTAGTCCAAAACATACCCTTTTCATTCAATTATGAATTTTATCGAATTATTTCAATTTACAGAATGAATAAGTTGATAATTCATGTCCATAAGATTCATACCATCAATCATAAAAATTCTTTCATAATATACTCAAAAAATATTCATATAAGCATATCTCAACGTCTAAAGCATGGAAAATTCATCGATTATAATTTCAATATTGCAATTTCAACATATAAGATTAACAAATAAATAACATAAATTTAGCGATGATCATGTACAGGATTCTTACCTCGATAATTGGGAATTCAAATTCACAACCTTATAGTCCGAAAATCAAGTCCTACTCGTTGTCTCCCTGATCGTTAGACTGCTCTCCTATCAAACAAAATAAATTGATTTAACCAAATAAATTTTCTATATATTTTAAGGTCATCTGACTCATACCCATGTTCCCCCACCTTTTATATATATATATATATATATATATATATATATATATATATATATATATATATATATTTATTTATTTATTTATTTATTTTTTTATTAAAGAAGAGAGAAGATGCTTCTTCTTCTTCTCTCCTTACGTTCGAAAACAGGGACCCGAGCCCCCATTCGAACCTCTCCCCATATCCCGACCCAGAGAACACCCCCAGCCACCTTCCCCGGCAACGTTCCGACGCCGGCAATGCTACCGTGTCGGCGGCAGAGTCACCCTCCTTGTTGCCGGCGGCAGGGAAGGAAGAAAAATCACAAAAACAGGGTATCCCTGTTGAGCCCGAACCGGCTCCTTGCCGGCTTCCAAACACCGGTGACCGAAGAATAACAAGGAGAAAAGGAAATACCTGGTTCCGCCGTCCAAAGAAAGCTCCGATGACTCCTCTTTCTTCCGATCAACCCCCCCACGGTAATCTTTGAGAAAGTTTCTCAAAACCCTCGATTTTCCTCAAAATTTTTGGTTGTAATTTCCTAAAGGAAGGTCGGGGGATCTTATAGTGGAGGTTTCCTACCCTAGCCGGACTCTTTGAGTCCGAAATTGCCGGAATCGTGAAGGAAGAAGACTCCGGCTAGGAGTCTTCCTCCTTCTCTGTTTTCTTTTTTTTTTTTTTTTTGTGTTGTTGGGCCGTCTGGGCTACAGGCCCAGATAACCGGGCTGCTACAATCTCCCCCCCTTAAAAAAAATTTCGTCCTCGAAATTTACATACCTGAGTTTTCAAAAAGTTGTGGATACTTGATCTTCATTTCTGTCTCGAGTTCCCATGTAGCCTCTCTCTCGCTATGATTGCTCCATTGGATCTTCACATAAGGAATAATTCGATGTCGTAACACCTGATCTTTCTTGTCAACAATCCGTACTGGATATTCTTCATAAGTCATATCCTTCTGAAGACGCAAAGGTTCATAACTCACGACATGACTTGGATCTGGAATATACTTCCTCAACATCGATATATGAAACACATCATGAACACCAGATAAAGTCGGCGGTAATGCTAATCGATATGAAACCTCTCCGATCCTGTCTAAAATTTCAAAAGGGCCAATATATCTTGGACTCAACTTACCACGAACTCCAAATCTCATTACACCTTTAGTGGGAGAAATTCTCAGAAAAACATGATCGCCTACATGAAATTCCAGCTCCCTTCTTCTATTATCAGTATAACTCTTTTGCCTGCTCTGAGCCGTACGAAGTCGTTTCTGAATCATGTGTACTTTTTCCACTGTCTGCTGCACTATTTCTGGTCCCAACAGTTTTCTTTCCCCCACCTCATCCCAACAAATGGGCGATCTACATTTTCTTCCATATAATGCCTCGAAAGGAGCCATCTGAATGCTTGCTTGGTAACTATTATTATAAGCGAACTCAACCAATGATAAGTGATTATCCCATGCTCCGCCTAAGTCCATGACACAAGCCCTTAACATATCCTCTAGGATCTGTATGGTTCGTTCTGATTGTCCGTCAGTTTGAGGATGAAAAGCTGTACTGAAATTTAACTTGGTTCCAGAGCTTTATGAAGACTCTTCCAAAACTGCGAAAAAATCTACTATCTCGATCTGACACAATAGTAACTGGTACTCCATGCAGTCGTACAATCTGCTCTATATATAAGCCTGCCAATCTTTCTAAGGAGAGACCAATCCGAAAGGGTAAGAAATGTGCTGATTTCGTCAATCGATCAACAATTACCCATACGGCATTATTATTTCGAAATGTTTTAGGTAATCCAGTTACAAAATCCATAGTAATATGCTCCATTTCCACTGAGGAATAAGAAGAGACTGCAGTGGTCCTGCTGGTCTTTGATGTTCAGCTTTTACTTGTTGACATACCAAACATTGGGCTACAAATTGTGCAATATCCCTTTTCATACCAGACCACCAAAAATTTCTTTTCAAATCTTGATACATCTTTGTGCTTCCAGGATGCATAGTGTAAGCCGAACAGTGAGCTTCCTCTAGGATCTCGTCTCTTAATCCTGAAATCTTGGGAACACATAGTCTGTTATCAAATCTCAATGACCCATCCTCATGTATCCAAAATTTTGTCTGTATACCGGATTTTACTACATTTATGACCTTTTGTAACTCTGAATCCTCCTTTTGAGCTGCTTCAATCTTTTCAATCAAAGTAGGCTGTAGTACAAGATTTGCAAGCTGAACTTGAGAATCATGCAGTCGTATTTCAATTCCTGATTTCTCCAAATCCAGCAATATAGATTTTTGTGAGGTAATTAGAGCAGCCAATTCACCAGAAAACTTTCTACTTAGAGCATCGGCTACAACATTTGCTTTCCGGGATGGTAATTTATTGTCACGTCATAGTCCTTCAGTAGTTCCAGCCACCTTCTTTGTCTCATATTTAACTCCTTCTGAGTAAAGATATATTTTAAACTTTTATGATCTGTGAAAATCTCGCAATGCTCCCCATATAAGTAATGCCTCCATATTTTTAAAGCAAAAACTACAGCTGCTAATTCTAAGTCATGAGTAGGATAATTCCGCTCATATAACTTCAGTTGTCGAGAGGCATAAGCTATCACCTTTCCTTTTTGCATCAAAACACAACCGAGACCTTTACGAGAAGCATCGCTATAGATAGTGAAACCCTCTGTCCCAGATAGAATGGTTAAGATTGGAGCAGTCACCAATCGTCTTTTTAACTCTTGGAAGCTTTGCTCACATTCGTCTGTCCATTCAAATTTTACTTGTTTCTGTGTTAGACGAGATAGAGGCATAGCAATACTAGAGAAACCTTCCACAAACCTTCGATAATAGCCAGCTAATCCAAAAAGCTGCGTATCTCTGATACGTTAGTGGGTCGGCTCCAGTCAACTACTGCCTCCACTTTCCTTGGGTCAACTGAGACACCCTCCTTGGAGATGACATGCCCGAGAAAAGTAACACTGCTCATCCAAAATTCACATTTTTGTAGCTTTGCATACAGCTTCTTTTCCCTCAGAGTTTCTAATACAGTCCTCAAATATTCTTCATGCTCGAGTGAGCTTTTCGAGTAAATTAAAATATCATCAATAAATACAACTACAAATCGATCCAAGTATGATGCAAACACTCGATTCATAAGATCCATAAAGGCTGCCGGTGCATTGGTCAGACCAAATGGCATGACCAAAAACTCATAATGCCCATATCTAGTCCGAAAGACTGTTTTTGATATGTCTCCCGGCTGTATCTTCAACTGATGGTAACCAGAACGAAGATCAATTTTTGAGAAAACTTGAGCTCCTTGCAACTGATCAAACAAGTCATCAATTCGTGGTAAAGGATATTTGTTTCGCACTGTTACCTTGTTTAATTCTCGGTAGTCTATGCAAAGCCGAAGGCTACCATCTTTCTTCTTTACAAAAAGTACTGGAGCTCCCCAAGTGACACACTAGGTCTAATGAATCCTTTGTCCAACAACTCTTGCAATTGTTTTTGTAATTCCTTCAATTCTGCTGGAGCCATTCGATAAGGAGCTTTAGAAACTGAACTCGTACCAGGGATCAGGTCAATAGAAAATTCAATCTCTCGATCAGGAGGTAGTCCAGGTAGGTCATCAGTAAAAACATCAGAAAATTCCTTCACAATAGGGATATCCTCTAACTTGAGTTTTTCATTCTGAGTTTCTAATACAGTGGCTAGAAATCCTTCACATCTTTTTCTAAGAAATTTCTGAGCATGAATAGCTGAGATGAACTTCTGGTGAAAGAAGGGTTTAGTGCTCTTAAAACTAAACTCTGACTGTTCTGGAATTTGAAACATTATTGTCTTTTGGAAGCAGTCAACTGTAGCATGATATGCTGCTAACCAATCCATCCCCAAGATTAGATCAAAGTCTTTCATCTCTAAGACTAATAAGTCTGCTTTCATCTCCCTATCCTCGATACTTAGCACACAATCTTTGCAAATTGAATTTACCAAGATCACTTCTCCACTTGGTGTACAGACACCGAGATTATTTTCTAAAGGTGTAGGAGACATCTCTTTATTCTTCTTAATAAAACTAGTTGCTATAAAGGAGTGGGTAGCTCCAGGATCAAATAGAGCATAGACATTGTTGGATGCAATTTTAATCATACCTGTCAGATATTCATTTATTATTCAGTGCTATATGTCCTTATATATCTAAGCATATAATAATTCATGACATATATATAAAAAAATTTTTAAGAGATCGATTCAGTACCTGTCACCACTGAGTTAGAAGCATTAGCATCCTGTTGTGTAAGTGCATAGACTCGTCCTTGGGTCTTTGATTTTTGTTGTCCCGCATCTTGTCTTTGTACATCTTGGGGTGCTCGATTAGCGGGGGTATTCTGATAATTTTGAGGCGTCTGCTGTCTCTGAGATTCTCCTCCATTGCGGCATACAACTGCTTTATGGCCATCTCGTCCACATTTGTAACATTGTCCCCCAGGCCATGTGCAATCTCGTTTAAGATGGGATCCTCCACATCTATAACATATAATGCTCCCCTGATATTGAGTTTTACTTTCAACTGCAGACTGGCTTGGTTTTGGGGTTTTTGGCTTGAAGGCCCTGCTACTTTGACCTTGAGAATCAGTTGCTCGATCCCTTTTCTTCATACTTTTCTCTCTTGCTGCTTGAGCATCATTGAGTCCTTTTTCTATTATTAAGCATTTGTTTACAACTTCTTTATAAGTGGGCAGCTCAAAGACAGTCACCAACTGTTGGATTCTATCCCTTAATCCATTCTCAAATTTTCTGGCTCGAACATTTTCTTCAGCTATCAATGCAGGGGCGTATCTCGACAATTCTTCAAATTTGGCTGCATATTGAGCAACTGTCATATGGCCCTGCACCAGACAATCGAACTCTCGAAATTTCTGGAGTCGGATACTCTGGGGAAAATACTTTTCATAGAAAACCTTTCTAAATTCTTCCCATGTAAAAGGTACATCATTTGGCCCAAGCTTTCCAATTTCCATCTCCCACCAATCGGCTGCCTCACCTAGTAACATAAATGTGGCAAAGGTGACCTTGTCTTCAGCAGGACATCTCAAAGCATGGAAAACTTTCTCTATTGCTTTTAGCCAGCTTTCAGCTTCCAT
The DNA here is from genome assembly GCF_000442705.2 of Elaeis guineensis. Classification (NCBI taxonomy): domain Eukaryota; kingdom Viridiplantae; phylum Streptophyta; class Magnoliopsida; order Arecales; family Arecaceae; genus Elaeis; species Elaeis guineensis. The sequence continues at coordinate 96,090,373 of NC_025999.2, read as the reverse complement.
AGGATCTGAGGTCCCTGAGAATGCCGATGGTGCATATTTTTTTGAAGTCTAATAAATTGATTCGACGTTCATACTGATTTCCCGCTCCTTGTTGTTGCTGGGACTGCCGCTCCTGAAATATTTGTTGTATGATCTGCTGTTGGTGTCCCTGTTGCACCTCCAATATCCTCCTCATATCTTCCCTTGCAGCCACTTGTTGTTGAACCAGTACTTGCATTAACTGAGCTGTAGTAATTTGTTCCCCAGGTTGAATTTCAGGTTCTCCTGGAGTTTCTTCCCCGGGAGTGACCTCAGCAGGCTCAGTAGGATGTTCTTGTTGTGGTGCTTCATCATCCGATAAGGGTGGAGCATTTTCTTGTGGTGTAGCTGGCTCCCAAGCACTAGAGCCATCTGCAAAACGAGTAGGTCTCCGATTTCGCCCACGCTCAGTCCCTCTTGCCATGACAACCTACACAGTTTCACTTTAGTCAAGAATTTAAGAATAATATTTCGTTTTAGTCAATTTCCATCTAAAAATCTACCCATATACTCTCTCTCTAAAATAAACCTTAGGATTCCTAAACCTAGGCTCTGATACCACTCTGTCACGCCCCAAACCCAATACCTGAGTTGGGCACATGACACGGCCACACAAACCCTAGAGCAGCACCCTAGGATCATATAAGGCCTAAAATTTTAACACTTCAAAATTTTAAAAAACTAATTAAATACCAAATCAATCAACCAATGTCACAACTTCAAATCAAATGCAATCTTGTTCAATACAACTATTCAAATGTTCTTTGGCATCAGAGGATTTAAACTAACTAAATTACTAAAGACTTCAGTCCTCATTTGCTCTCGCCCAAACCATCCAATCTAAGTTTCCTGTAAGTCTGAAAAAAAATAAGAAGAAAAATATGAGCTTCTCCAACTCAGTAAGAATCACTGCACATGTACATCAAGCCAGTAAATAGAATTAATATTTCTAAAACCAATGCAATTGAGAAATCTTCTAGGTATACAATAACTAGAATAATATCACAAATATGCATATGTATCATCATACATCATCAGGTGGAATCTTCATTCATTGTTGAATTTCATATTAAATATTGTATCTTATCATATTTTTGATCTGTTAATATTTCAACCCTTTTTGGCTTTGGACTAACCCAGACCATACCTCAATCTCTTTCCAATCCAATTATTCTTTCATAAAAGCCTTTCAAGGCTGTCCCAGGATGAGCTCCTGGCCGGCTGTCCCACGTACAAAAGCCCGTGAGAGGCTGTCCCAGGCATAAGCTCCTGGCGGGCTGTCCCAGGCATGAGCTCCTGGTCGGCTGATCCACCTGTAAGCCAGTGGGGGCTGTCCCAGGCATAAGCTCCTGGCGGGCTGTCCCAGGCATGAGCTCCTGGCCGGCTGATTCATATGTCGAGGTTAGTCCAAAACATACCCTTTTCATTCAATTATGAATTTTATCGAATTATTTCAATTTACAGAATGAATAAGTTGATAATTCATGTCCATAAGATTCATACCATCAATCATAAAAATTCTTTCATAATATACTCAAAAAATATTCATATAAGCCATATCTCAACTCTAAAGCATGGAAAATTCATCGATTATAATTTCAATATTGCAATTTCAACATATAAGATTAACAAATAAATAACATAAATTTAGCGATGATCATGTACAGGATTCTTACCTCGATAATTGGGAATTCAAATTCACAACCTTATAATCCGAAAATCAAGTCCTACTCGTTGTCTCCCTGATCGTTAGACTGCTCTCCTATCAAACAAAATAAATTGATTTAACCAAATAAATTTTCTATATATTTTAAGGTCATCTGACTCATACCCATGTTCCCCCACCTTTTATATATATATATATATATATATATATTTATATATATATATATATATATTTTTTTTATTTATTTATTTATTTTTTTTATTAAAGAAGAGAGAAGATGCTTCTTCTTCTTCTCTCCTTACGTTCGAAAACAGGGACCCGAGCCCCCATTCGAACCTCTCCCCATATCCCGACCCAGAGAACACCCCCAGCCACCTTCCCCGGCAACGTTCCGACGCCGGCAATGCTACCGTGTCGGCGGCAGAGTCACCCTCCTTGTTGCCGGCGGCAGGGAAGGAAGAAAAATCACAAAAACAGGGTATCCCTGTTGAGCCCGAACCGGTCCTTGCCGGCTTCCAAACACCGGTGACCGGAGAATAACAAGGAGAAAAGGAAATACCTGGTTCCGCCGTCCAAAGAAAGCTCCGACGACTCCTCTTTCTTCCGATCAACCCCCCCACGGTAATCTTTGAGAAAGTTTCTCAAAACCCTCGATTTTCCTCAAAATTTTTGGTTGTAATTTCCTAAAGGAAGGTCGGGGGATCTTATAGTGGAGGTTTCCTACCCTAGCCGGACTCTTTGAGCCCGAAATTGCCGGAATCGTGAAGGAAGAAGACTCCGGCTAGGAGTCTTCCTCCTTCTCTGTTTTCTTTTTTTTTTTTTTTTTTTTTGTGTTGTTGGGCCGTCTGGGCTACAGGCCCAGATAACCGGGCTGCTACAGTTGTAGTCTATAAATAATTATCGATATATCATAAAAAATAATAGAACGTCATAATAATAGTATGACATCCTATTACATCCTATGATTTGCTGTTGTATCCTATGAATAATTATCGAGATATTATAAAAAATAATAGGACATCATAATTACGTTATGACATGCTGTTATATTTTATAAACAATCATCAAAATATTATAAAAAATAATAAGATGTCATACTATTAGTATGACATCCTATTGCATTCTATGAAAAAGCAACAGGACGTCATAACATTATCCAAGATGTCATGGTATTCAATACAAAATGGTATTTTGGTCAAAAAAATTATGCTATATGGCCCAATCCAATGAATCGGTGTATTTTTTCTCTATCGAACTGGTAGATAAAGAATTACTCCAAAAAACAAAGACTTGCACTCTCACTCATGGGCCTTTTACCAATTGATGTTAAAATATGGTTATCTCTAATTTTATGTAGAGCGGTCTCACGGTAAAGAAAAATCTAAGTTACGCATGTGATGTATAAACATCCTGTGTCACATAATATTGCAACTTGCTGTAAGACAAGCTAGAATGACAATGTTTAGCTGCAACTATATCATTTATCTTGCGTGGGAATAATATGTTACATTAGCCTCTCTCTTTCTTTTTCGTGAGTCCAGTGACAAAAATCACATTGAGCATCAGTGCAATGCAAATTTAGATGTAGGCCACTTACCTGCATGGTGAGACCTTTTATAAGAAGAATTTCCGATGTTAAAAGATCAGGAAATGCGCCTAACCATTGACTGGGTGGCATTACTCTATCGTTTAACATAAAGCAAAGGTGAGCCAATCAGACTTTTATTATTTTTTTCTTAATTAAGCCACATAAATTTCAATGCATGTGTTGACAGTAGAAATTAAAGCCACCTACATCTCAATTACCACTGAAAGATAAATTGTTCACTACAAAATTTTTGCAGTGTGTGGCAGTTGGCACGTACCACTCAGGTATGTCGTTTTGTAAGCAATTGACACTAAGCAATTCAATTGATAGCAGAAATAAATACAAACTTGGTGGAGCCCAATTGCCTGATCATCCTCTTTTTTTTTTTTTTTTTTTTTTTTTTTTTTTTTTTTTTTTTTTTTTTTTTTTAGAATCCAGGTGGAAGAGAGGCCCTTCCCCCTAGTCTTTTATTTACTGTAAATGAAAGGTACAAAAAAACATGAACTTCAGCCGAGTTTACTTCCCCAGCTTAGAAATAAGTATATATATTTGCATGGGCGCGTCATATCAATAAAATAACTGGGCCCATAAAACCAAACACTAATCCAGAAAAGACCAAAACAATATTTCTATAGAACCCGCCTGAGGAATTGACTACTTCAGAGCAAAACTTGAAGAGTCTGAATGGCTGAGCTGTGCAACAGTGATATCTCTCAACAACATGAAGGACCACTTTATAGACCATATATATAAAAAATCAAGTTGTCAAACCATGCGTAGTATCTTATGATCGGTGGATAGAGAAGTCCAGCTGAGTAAACACTGCTTGTTTAGCTGTTGGCAACGGCATGGAAGCTTGATATTTAAAAACATGAGAGTTTTGCTCCTTCCAGAGACACCACATACTGGTTGCAAGCAGACATTCAAAAGCTGGATACTCATCTTTTACAGGAAAAAAATTTGGCAGCTCTTGAATATGGATCATCCAAAAAACTTAACCCTACCATGGTCATGTTAGATAGAATCTGTGCCTCATGATTGAAGCTAGAAACCATTCTTGTTACAGAAAATAAAGACTTTTACTCTCATTCACGGACCTTATAACAATTGATGTAAAAATATGGTTGTCTATTATTTTATGAAGAGTGGTCTTACGGTAAAGAAAAATCTAATAAAAAGGTTACCATATGATGTATCTGTATACTATGACACATAATATTGCAACTTGGTACAAAACTAGGTACACAGATCGCCAACGAGGAATTATGAGTTACACCTATTGCATGGGAATTATGTGTTACATTAGCATCTCTAGATCTCTCTTTTGTGAGTCCAGTGACAAAAGTCACATATAGCATATGCGCAATGCATATCTGGATGTAGGTTATCGGCCTGCATGGTGAGACCTCTTATAAGAAGAATTCCGATGTTAAGAAATCAAGAGATTCGCCTAAGCATTTGGCTGTGTGGCATGAACCCTTCATGATTTAATGTAAAGCGAGGATGACCCAGTTAGATTTTTTTTTTTTTTTTTGCTAAAATGAACAACATAAATTTCATTATTCCAACAATAGAAAGCCACTTGGATCTTACCACCAAAAGATGTTGAGATTTTTCTAGGAAGAAAAAGAAAAATGTTGAGACAAGAAGGCAAGTCCGCACTGTACGGATTTGATTAGAGGCTTGAAAGGAAAGCAAAGGCACAAAAGAGCGTGACAATATAATTCATGGACAATACTGCTCTAGTTATACAAAAACCTCACAGAAAAAAGTTAGGATCTGCTACCCTCCTATCACTCTCATTTTAGTTGGCACCTTACTGGATGGTCAAAAAATCAACACATTAGCTATAGTTGATAGGGAAAAAGTCAATGACACATATAGTTGGCATTCTAGCCATCCTTCGAGATAGATGAGATGAACTGTGAGATGAACACAAAGTACATGTGGTGGACACTATAACAGATCATATGGGACGGGCTTCATAATGTGCCACGTATCTTTTAATATTAATCTTAAACTATAAGTTTAAAAGTTAAAAATTTTTTATACTGACGGAATTATTAGTTCCATGATTAAAGTATTCTCTTTTTTTTCATTTTCAGTACATAATAATACATATTATATGATCATATAATACACACTAAATATATAACTAGGTGATAGATACTGTAAACTTTTTTGGTACACATCCAACAACAATCCAATATATGCTTACAGCTAAATTGATATATAGTTTACCGAACTTAGTATTTATCAGTATACAGTATATGACTAGTTGATACACATCTAGCAAAATATTCATCCAATATCCTAATACACATCTCTAGATAAAGAGGTATATTATTTTTAAAATATAATATTTATCAGTACACAATATATGAACAAATGATGTACACTAAAAAGCTTATTGATACATACTGTAAGTTTTTTTAGAACACACCCAATAATGACCTAATACACACCTCGAGGCCCTTTCTCCTCTTTCAAATTTCTCTTCTTTTTTAAAATCTTTGCATGTAAAAGTTTATGAAAACTGTATCGTTTCACCTAGAAGTGTGTATTGAGATGTCGAATAAATATTTTGCTAGGTATGTATCAACTGATCATATACTGTGTATTAGTGAATACTAAATTGATAAATTGTGTATCAATTTATTCATAGATGTGTATTAAATCGTAACGGATTGTATCAAAAAAACTTCCAATATGTATCAATAAGCCATCTAGTTGTATCATTTGCTGATGTACTATGTATTGATGAATACTATATTTTGAAAACTATGTATCGCTTTATCTAAAGATATATATTGGGATGTTGGATGAATATTTTGCTAGATGTATATCAATTAGTTGTATACTCTGTATTAGTGAAACTAAATTCGGTAAATAATGTATCAATTTAGCTATAGGTGTATTAAATCGTTGCTGGGTGTATATCAAAAAAACTTACAGTATATATCATCTAATCATATATTTAGTGTGTATTATATAATCATATAGTATATATCACTATGTACTGAAAAGAAGAAGAAAAGAGAATGCTTTAATCACGGAACTGATAATTTATCAGTAGAAAAAGTCTTTAACTTTTAAACTCATACTTTAAGATTAGTATTAAGGGACACATTGCATATTGTGAAGCCCGCCTCATATGATGTTTTATAGCACCCACCCCATATGATTTCCCGTTCAAACAGCATCGGCTTTTGTGGTGCGCATATTTAAAATCCCCACTCAAATAAATAATTAGTATGGAGGGAATTTGAGCTTGCAGCAAAGTTGGACTCTGATGCCATATTGAGTAACTGATTTATCCAGAAAATTGATGAGGACAGGATCAAAAATGTTAACCAAACTTAATAGTAACTTTGTATGCGGTAACCGTGTGTCAGCCTCTCACACACGGTCCACGTCTATCCCCTCATCGCGATTCATAGCCAAATTTCATTTTTGAGGCAATTGAGTTAGAGAAGCCTAACTCGGGATTCATAGCCGAATTTCAGAAATAACGTGGGAGGTCCAACTCCATCTGACTTTTCCGGAAAAAAAAAAAAAAGGTAATTTTGTATGCGAGCTACTGTGTTATGCTGCCCCTGCTCGTTCAGGAAATAGACGTGGGGAGCAAGAAGATAATATCCATACTACCCAAAAAAAAAAAAAGAAAAAAAAAGAAGAAGATAATATCCATGTGTTTATCACTCCACTCCAGACAACCCAAGCCGCCTTGCACTGTGCAAGGGCAGCCGGGCAGCAGAAGAATTGGATCTCGGGCAGTATAATGCTTGTGGTTCTTATTTGTTGTGAGCCCCTAGACTCCTCTATAAATCCGTCCCAAAACTGGCATTCCATGTGCACCAGCTTCTCTACCTACCTTCTCAGCTTTAGTGTTCAACTCTTGGTTTCCTCATCCATGGCTCATTTCCTAGTTTTTCTTTCGTTCTTTTTGGTGAGCGAACAGCTTAGGTTTCTTCGCTGTCAATTCCATCCTTGTCTATTTCTTACTTTATCCATGGTGGTCTAATCCAGGGAACAAATTTTCGTTTCAGCTTGCAGTTGAAGCATGTCATGCTGCTTTGCCTGCAGATCTCTACTGGAACTCAGTCTTGCCCAACACTCCCATGCCAAGTGCCATCCACGATATGACACGTCCTGGTCTCGATCTAACTTAAGCCTAAACTGACCGATTAGTTCATATTTATTTTTATAAAACTCAGTAGTTTTATTTGTTATTTGGTAAAAGTATAATATTTTCAAGCTAATTAATTGTGTCATATCACTATCAATCTACAAATTTAAATATGGAGTGTTTCTTAACAATTTTCCTAGAACAGAAATATAAAAGAAGCGCGTGAACAACTAATAAACATTATGACAGTGTCTAACAGTTGAGATTAATTAGAGATGACATATTTAGAGAGAAGGGCAATGGAATATTCTAGCCCTTAAATTAACCGCCATGTATTTGTTTCGAGGAAATAATTAGGCTACAAGCCTAATCCCTGTTGTGTTTTTTCAGAGACGCTCGTGCCTGTAATTGGTCGATGTTCTTTTTTCTGCTACCAAAAAAATAAATGTTCTTTCTTTTTTGCTTTACATATGGGCCGCGAAACAAAATTTAATGGCCATCGAGCAGAAAAAATTTTGGCTAAATTAGAAATCTTTTTTGGCTAATAGAAGCTCCCGTGGGGACAGGACCTGCCGGCAAGTTCTCAAGCTAACCATTCCAAAAACAACATGAGCTCTGCTTGAAATTAATTGCAAGGCTGGCTCATGCTCTGGAACTATAATCCAACTAAGCCTAACCATGATTACATGCCTCAATAACAATTCCTGCTAGCTGTACCCTCTGCTTAATTTTACTCAAATCATTTGATTGTGGATGACCCATCTTCATGTAATTAACATGAATGATAGCAATAATTCCTACGTAATTGTAGGTGTGTTTGGAGGTGAGAAGGGGGACAAATCCGACGTTCGTTTAGGGTGGCGCAGAGCCGATACTGTGTGGGGCAAAGCCGTCACTAAGGGCCAAATCCAGGATCCCTCCGTAACCAACTTCTTCCTTGAGAAAGACTTGCACCCGGGTGCCAAGATGACGTTGCACTTCATCCGGACCATCACCGGCGCTACCCTTCTTCCACGCCAAGTCGCCGACTCCATCCCCTTCTCCTCCGCCAAGCTCCCGGAGATCCTTTCCCGCCTCTCCATCACGCCTAACTCCATCGAAGCCAAGGCCATGAAGATGACCCTTCAAGACTGCGAGGAGCCGGCGATCGATGGAGAGACCAAATACTGCGCCACCTCGGTCGAGGCCATGGTAGATTTCAGCACGTCCAGCCTTGGGACTCGTGACGTCCAAGCCCTGTCGACGGCGGTCGATAGGGAGGGTACACCGAAACAAGTTTACAGCATATCCAAGGTGCAGAAGCAGCCTAGCTCTAAGGTGGTGTTTTGCCACGGTGAGAACTACGCATATGCTGTGTTCTACTGCCACACGATACGCGCAGAGACGTACAAGGTGTCGATGGTCGGGAAGGATGGGACGAAGGTGGAGGCGGTGGCTGCATGCCACACCGACACGTCCGGATTCAACCCCGAGCACGTCGCCTTCAAGGTGCTCAACGTCAAGCCGGGGACGGTGCCCATCTGCCACTCCCTACCGCAGAGCGATATTGTTTGGACTCCCAAAAAATAGAGCATCTCATCGTTGGAGATGAAGGTGCGATTGCCCTAGAAAGCTTCTACAGAAGATTTCTTTGGCTAGGCTATCCTATTGTACAGTTTCCTTTGTCATGGCGCCTGTCAGATGTTATGGTGATGTATATGTATTCCTGTTGCATAAATAAAAGTAGAATTATGTATGTATGATGAGGTGAACTTTTCTTGTGTCATTTTTGGTGATGTATATGTATTCCTGTTGTATAAAAATAAAAGCAGAATTTCCGTTGTAAGTATGTTAAAGTGAACTTTTTCTTTTTTTTGTGGCTTTTATTTATGTGATGGTGCTCAAGCCGTTAGCATTTACTTACAGAGCTTGAGTTCTCTGCTGTGCATTGCATGGTACGGTATACAGCATACCGTCAATTGCATGATGGACGGTCGTGCGTGGATGCACGTCCATTGCATGCAATCGTGCGATGGATATGCGGTGCATAATACACCGTCAATCACACGATGGACGGTCGTGCATGGATGCACGCCCGTTGCGTGCAATCGTATGCAAGCATCTATCACACGATGGATGGGGTGCGCTGTGCACCATACGTTGTGATGTACAATAGAGGATCTATGTGGTTACTCACGATGGCATAGGCTTGTGTAGGACGTAAATGAACTTTGCCCAAGTTTTAAAAGCTTTCTAGTCTTTCTGCATTTGAATTTTTTTTATTTTAATTTCCTGTGTTAACTAACTAAAATAAATATTAGCCACTAGCTGGGAGGGAAATTAGCTCCCATTCCTCTAAGAGGAAGATATTGGCTTCAAACTAGAATTGGTGAGGATCCATGCAAATATGTGTTTAATATCATATCTGCTCTGAGATGGGTAGATTTTCGATATTTATATAGGATCAAAAAAAAAAATCAAATAATAGCTTCTGATTAGTTTTTGATGTGGATGAGATTCTAAATTATAGCAAGTGGGATCAGATTAGACCTGGTCAATGATCCATATATACTAGAGGATACTGGACATGCAAACTCAAGTTATTAATTATATCAAACTTGAGTGTGTGTTACATAATTGCAAAAATGTAAATATAACTACTTGATCATGCAAATTTATAATGCTTATCATCATTTAAGCTTCTATAAACCTATAGAAAACAATTTGTCAGGCAAGACATTATTATTTCTACCTAGTCAAGATGTTGGAAATTGGCATATAAGGCATCATCGTATACGCAAGACAACCAATGTGGATGTGTAGTAAATCTTAAAAAAAGGGTAAACATAACTAGATAAAATTAGAAATGCATGCTGGCACAGGTACCAATGGTGCTAGGAGAACGCAATGAGGAAGGCAACATCAATTTATCGTGTATTGATGGATCATGAAATCAAGAGGAGTTGAAGACCTCAATTTCCATCAGTGGAAGATTTGGCAAAGTATTTGGGAATATCTATATGATGCTATTTGACAAAAGCAGACACTTTAAATGTACATGTAACCTTCTCATTCTCACTTCTGTTTAGGGCTGAAAATGGACTAGACTGGGCTAGGCCACATCCCTACCCAAGCCTGGTCTGAAATTTAGTATCAGGCTTTGGGCTGGGCTTAAGCCAAAAAATTTTTAGAAAATCAAAGTCCAAGTCCAATCCAAACCCGATTGGGTCAGCCTTCCACTGCTGGCTCTGGTGCACCGCCCGTTCCTCCTGCCCCCCAACCAAGCCAGGCTCCCATCGGGAGGGGGCAGCTACAGCTCGCCTGGGGGTTCCGCACCCCCAACCCCTCTCTTTGGATTCCGATGGCCGTGCGAGATTAGTACATTGAGGAGTTCTGGGCTTCAAAGGAGTTTGAGGGGAAAATCACCAACACTGCCGCCTCCACCTTCATTCAGGGATTTGAGGACTGCAAGGCTGGCCTGTGGAACGTGATGCCTCAGTTGAACCTCTGCTATCTTTAGCCAAAGAACAGCGACGAGGAGTTGTTCTCTTCTTCCTCTGATAAGGAATAAATCCTCATATTTGTACTTGCCTTCTTCTTTTCTTTTCTCTCTCTCTCTCTCTCTCTCTTTTGGCATTGTAAAAGCCCGTTGTTATCAATGAAGAGGCAAGTTTATCTTCATCGCATACCGTGTTGTCGTTTACATTCTTGGTTAGTTAGAGACTAACTGATATGGGGTTAGGCAAGGACCGATTAATAGGATGGGTCTAAAGATCCCACTTGATGTAGGACTGATAAAAGGTCAGGCCAATCATAACAGTCCCTAAAAGTTAAGCCGATCAGAGGCCATCCAACGATGGGTCGATCGAAGGCCGTCTGGTTAAAGCCATTCCTCCTTCCTTATATGTTAGCTGATCGAGGGTCGGGTCGACCAATAGGATTTTGGATAATTGATCTCTCAAGTAATGGCTTCTGGTTATGTGGTCTGATATGACCCAACGAGGTTACGTGGCAGCCAGTCCTAATGTTTTGCTGCTCAGTCGGGACTTATGCCTAAAAAGGCTAGCTCATAAGTAGGACCCATGCTTGACGGAAGGATAAGAGTCTGAAGGCACGATCAGGCTCAGCACAGGTCGGAAAAACAAGCCCACAGGTTGGTCAGGTGAACCCGTCGAGTGTCGCCACTCAATATGCCTGAGAAGGCTTGCCAGAAGTCAATCTTCGACCATTTAAAAAGTGAGATGCCGACTGATCGCTTGGTAGTCGAGCGCTGGTCAGTGGTTGAGACAGCAGTTGAACGATCAGCACCGATAAGGGGTTTTAGCTTGTCGGGCTTTGATCTCTTCATGTTATCATTTCAGGTGGGATCTTCCAACACATGCCCCTACTCTGAGTCTGAGCTTTTGTCGGGTGGAGGGAGTGGTTCTGCATGCATCGATTGAGAATGTAAAGAGCCAGTTCTCTCGTGGGATGTACGCATCATTTTTGGGGTGCACCTGCACTTCTGTGCCCGCATTAAATGCACGTCACTTCGAAAGTCTGACATGGGGGAGAAGTGAAGCGGTGCAACCATGCCCCTTATGCCTAAATTGAATGCACCACAGTAGAGGCCATGCCCGTGGCTAGCCCCCAATCAACACATGGCACGAGTTAATGGAGGTAGTTGTGGGGTGCTTTTCTTTTTATAAAGGGACTCCCCTTTCCACCCCAGGGTAGAAATTTCCCTTCCGCATGCCATCGTGTGGAGAAATCACTCCTTGTTGGTGGCAGAACCCTGTGCCCGACCAAGACTGTCGGCGGTTGTTCGGGAGAGTGGAGTCATCTCGCAAGCTCTAGATTGGCATGGGAGGTATTAGAAATGGCCATCTCACTTTGTGGGAGTGTGGATCCACAGCCCGCAAAGATTGCTCAAAGTAGGCCTGGCTTCAGTGACAGTCTTTGGTGGGGTCTCTGTAAAGCATATGCCTTCAAGAAGGATGGCCACTGGATCATGCGGTTGCTTCTAAAGGGCCCCACGACCGTCGTTGCTTGGGGGTTTCCTCTACACGGCCCTCAATGGCCTACTAAAGCAATCTAGATGCAGCCTTCATCCACCGTCGCTGGCGCCCTGTCTAGCTTCTAGCTGGGTTGGGCTCCCATTTTGGAATGAAATAAGGGTGATGGTTGCTGCCGGTCGCTGGGCGTGAAAGCACCTCTTTCTCCACCTCCTCCATTTGGATGATCGCCTGCCTCTTGCACCTCTCCCATGGTGGAAGTGGTGTGTACTCCTTGTTGTCCAATGGAAGAACGTCGAAATCTCACTTGAGGGGCGGTGGAGGTTTCCATTGAGCTTTGGGGCTGTGGTTTCTTCCAAGACCAAAGCTCAATGACATTGAGGCCAAGGTGAGAAAAAGGGCCTTCCGACCTTAGCCTGACAGTCGATGAGTCACAAAAGATAGGACTTTGAGCCAAACTCATAGGCGTTCCTGTCGCTTCAGGAGCTATGATGCTCGCACAGGGGAGGCATTGGTGCATCCGAATTTTGGTCTTTTATAGGAGGTTTTTTTCAAACGAGCATAGAGTCGGCTTGACCTTTGTTGTGCTTTTTTATTTATCATCATTTTTCTTTGTGCAATGCTCGGTGTGTCATCTTTATAGAAACTTTCATTATTAATCAAAAAGCAAGTTTAAAGTCTATCGTTGCATGTCTTTATATACGTACATATGGAATTAGCGCTCTTGGTCGATTAAGGATGGTTGACTCGTGCAAGGCCGATAGAAAGTTCCTTTAGTTATGCCGAACATAAGTCATCTCAACTTAAAGCCTGTTATAGGCTAGGCCAATCAAAGGCTGTGCCGATCAAAGGCCACTTTTGAAGGCCGACCAAAGGCTCCTTCTACAGGCCAATCAAAGACCATGTCGGGCCGATCAAAGGTTAGGCCGATTAAAAATTGTGTTGTCTAAAAGTCGATCAAAAGCTCCTTCTATGAGTCGATCAAAGACCGTGTTGTCTAAAAGTCAATCAAAGATTTCTTCTATAGACCCATTAAAAGTCAAACCGATCAAAGGTCATATTATCCAAAAGTCGATCAAAGGCTCCTTCTACAAGCTGATCAAAGTGTTAGGATCATAGCCACTAACCAACTTTTCAAAACACAAATAATCATTGAGAGGTGGAGTTTATTAGCCTTTATCTACTAGACCAGACCGATCAAAGACCGTGTTGTCTAAAAGTCAATCAAAGATTTCTTCTATAGACCCATCAAAAGTCTGACTGATCAAAGGTCATGTTGTCCAAAATCCGATCAAAGGCTCCTTCTACAAGCTGATCAAAGTGTTAGGATCATAACCACTAACCAACTTTTCAAAAGATAAATAATCATTGAGAGGTGGAGTTTATTAGTTTTTATCCACTAGGCACAGGGGCTTCATATCTGAGTTGATCGTATCAAGTTAGATCACTCTCAATCAGTAGGTTAGGTAGTTAGACCCATTTAATCTTACCAATCAGGCACCAATTGACCCTTCCTATCGACTCCCATAATTATTGTTAATACATCAATTTCTCTTTGGCTACCAATCTCAGCTTGAGTCTCACCAAATTTCTTCAACTATCATTCTTTTTCAGAGTCTTACCGAATCTCCTTCGGCTACCAACCTCTTTCTAGATCTCACCAAATGTGAGAAACCTTACACAACAATTCCTCCTCCCCAGCGATATTTTTTTTAACATTTTGGGGGCCTACTGAGTTTCGAACCTATAATCTCACTCTGATACCAACTGTTAGGACCATAGCCCCTAACCAACTTTTCAAAAGACAAATGCTTGTTGAGAGGTGGGGTTTATTAGCCTTTATCCACTAGGTACAGGGGCTTTACACCTAAGTTGACCCACATTAAGCTAGATCATCCTCAACTAGCAGACTGAGTGGTTAGATCCATTTAATTTTATCAATCAGACACTAGTCGACCCTCCTTATTGACTCTCATAATTATTATCAATACATCAGTCTTCTTTCGACTGCCAACCCTAATTAGAATCTCACTAAATTTTTTCAGCTACCATCTTTTTTTAGAGTCTCATCGAGTCTCCTTCAACTACTAACCTCTCCCTTAGTCTCATTAAATGTGTACTAATCCTGCACAACACAAAGGCCAGGCCAATTAAAGGCCATATTGTCCAAAAGTCGATCAAAGGCTTCTTCTACAAATTGATCAAAGGTCAAATCGATCAAAGCCATGTTGTCTAAAAGTCAATCAAAGATCAGACTGATCAAAGGTCGTGTTGTCTAAAAGTCGATCAAAATCTTCTTCTATGGATCGATTAAAGGTCAAGCCGATCAAAGGCCGTATTATCCAAAAGTCGATCAAAGGCTCCTTCTACAGATCAATCAAAAGCTAGACCGATCAAAGGTCATGTTGTCTAAAAATCAATCAAAGACTCCTCCTACGGATCGATTAAAGGTTAGGCAGATCAAAGGCTGTATTGTCCAAAAGTCGATCAAAGGCGTTAGATATGTGCCCTAGATGTTAATTGTTGGTTGACATATTTTATAATTTCAGGCTTAATCTTGTATTTGTAATATTTTTATTATCAATAAAGGGCCTTTTATTCTAATCATATTTATGTGTCCATGATTTATTCTAAAAATTAACAAAGATGATTTTGTATATTCTCAAAGTATTGAGAATTTAAGACATACATTATTAGTGGTTAGATTCTAAATGCTACCGATCAAAAGATCATCATGAAGGACAGTGATTAATCTATTCAAGATTGGTGCATGATTCACCTCCCTTATGGGCAGATAAGCCTCAAATCTGTAGTGTAAGGATACTGAGATAAGGATGCGGATGGTTGTTAGAGAATAACTTATACTGAGTATGATCAATACAAAAATTATTTGATATTTACTCACTCATCAGTGGTTGACTCGATGCTCAGTGGTGTGAGTGATCTTTTAACCTACGGTGTCATCTGCTATTTGCAACGAGGCTACTGAGTTTGATTGCATATTTTCTTAATCCCTAGCCATTCAAACTCTTACTGTGTATGTTGGCTACAGTAGATTTAGATTCGTTGTTTAGAGTAGAATGTACCTAGACGAAATCTATCGATCTTAATAGAGAAAGAGAAGTCCCATACGATTCACGAGACTAAGTTCAAAAAATCTTTGGCCAAAGCAAATATGAATACTGAAAAAAAAAATTCTTAAAATTCATAAATAAAGTCGAGTAAAGTCAATCTAGAGTATGACTGATGATGGAGTCTGACGATTCTCCATAACCTCTGTCTAGTTGGAATTCATAATAGAAGGACTGAATCATACGATAACTGTACTTAGAGATTCATACTTTTATTCTACTGGATTGATACTACATAATGTTAGATATCACTAGTGGATTGTAAGATTTATCGAACATCGTCTTGATAATCGATGACCCTCGAGGATAGAGCTGAAATTATTTCAACCCACTGAAAAAAGTTTCAATGATATTGTGATGAAGATCATAATATA
Source organism: Elaeis guineensis (assembly GCF_000442705.2). Lineage (NCBI taxonomy): Eukaryota > Viridiplantae > Streptophyta > Magnoliopsida > Arecales > Arecaceae > Elaeis > Elaeis guineensis. The sequence goes on along the minus strand of NC_025999.2, from coordinate 96,074,494 downwards.
TCTGACTACCAAATAGAATGAAATCTATGAGATCACACATTAAGAGATTTAATTTTAAATTTATCAATTGAACTGGTGAAGTTTTAATTGAGTTAGGATTTATTGAAATCCTATTAGGCTTAAGAGAATCATGCTAGTACATGATTAAACCTAATTCTTCTCTAAATTTTGATTGGATCAAGTCCATAGCTTTGAACCTAATCTAAATCTATTTTGATTTGGATGTAGCTGGATACTTAATTATGAGCCCAAATGGATTGGATTAAGTCAATGAGTTGGTTAACTAATCTCTTATTTTCTTTCTTGTTATTTTTTTTTAAAGCAAGGAATGATTGGAAAGAAGAGAGGAGGCGTAAGCCTCCCCTTTGGTAGGTCCAAGGGGTACCAACTCTTTAGAGTGGTATGAGGAAGAGAGAGAGGCCCCCCCTCTCTTGCCTTGGTATGATAGGAGAGAGAGTGGGGCCATGCCTCCTCTCTTATGTCAAAAATCCTAGAAAGGGTGCCAAGAGTTGGCACTCCAACTACTTGCCTCTTTAGTTGAGGGATGCCCACTCAGTCTGCCTTATTTGCTGAGGGACACCCCATATACTTACCAAAGAAGGTGAAGCCCATACCAATTAAGTCTATTTCTTTTAAGAAATAATCAAATTAAAAAGATAGAAACCCTTATGAGATAAGGACTAACCTTCTTCGGTTAATTGATTCTTGATTTGGAATCATGAAAGGGTCTATATAAAGAGATGGTCTCTTAGGATTTCATAATTATTGAAATTTATTGATTAAAATCAGATCTCTCTCTTCTCTTCATGCCTCACTCTCTCTCTCTTCTCTCTTTCCCATGCCCAAGGGTTGGGCATCCATCATCCCACACATCTAAGTTGAGAGGTGTCTCTTTTACAGTAAGAAATGAGGAGAAAAAAGCTGCAATTTAAAGATTGAGATTGCGATCAAGATCAACTGTTGATCAAAGTTCATAGAGGCTAAGATCCTACTTGGAGAAAAAAGATCTACCACGAGAAGAAGAATTCAAGATTGATCTCAATGGATATTTGTAGAGGTCGGACATGTGTGTGACTCAAGGATCTTCGGATCTAAGATCATCAGTAGTGGTATATTTCAACCCACGCAAAGGTATAGAGATTTGATCTATTCTTTATTTTAATTTTTAGATTATATGCATGTCTTTATTCATAGGCTCGAGTAGGATTAGATGAGATCTAATGCATGTCAGGTTAAAGAATTTAACCTAGTTCGTTTTCGCTGCAATTCAAAAAGATTTTGAAATCTATGCATGCATCCTATCTGATTTTCTAACAGTGGTATCAGAGCCACTAATTTTTAAGATATGTATAATTTGATTTTTATCTTAGATCTGAAATTTTAGATGATTTAAAATTGATCTTGTACTGGTATAAGGTTGTCCTCGTATAGAATTTACCTCCTATATTAAAAAGATTGTCCTAGCATAAAATTGATCGATTTTAAGAATTATTTTTAAAATATTTAAATCAATTTTTAGATCTAAAAAATAATATATATGATATATTTTATTTTATATTCAGATCTAAAATTAGAATGATTAAATATTCACATCGAATTGATATAAGGTTGTCCTGATATAGGATTTATCCTCTATATTGGAAAGATTATCCTAGTTTGATATAAATTAATTTTTTAAAAAATATTTTTAAAATATTTTAATCATTATTTTAGATCTGATTATGCATATATTTGATATATATAAATTTAGTTTTAGATCTAAAAATTAATATATATATATATATATATATGATATATGTTTATCATTTAGATCTAAAATTTTATATATGTGATATGTGACATTAGGTTTAGATCTGAAATTATTTCAAGATCATAAGCCACTAATACATGCAATGAAATATAATCTAAAAATTATGTTATTGCATGTGGTTATGGGTTGAATAAATTAAATCTAGTGATCAAACTATATTAGGGTCAATTGATTAGATCAGATAGAACCCGTTGTCGATTTTAAGTAGCTGATTGAACCTAATCAATGGTTGATTAGGATTAAGTCAAAGGAGCTTAAAGTCGAGTTTAATTGTAGTTAGTCTCATCGATTCATATTTTGATGTGAATTGATTGACTCAAGATTAAATTTGGCTTAATGGTTCGAGCCTATTTCAATAGATTAAATTGATCAATTCTAATCAACCAATTTGGTATCTAAGGTAAGTATCTAGATGGTGGTTATTTAATTATTATGTTGTCAGACTTGATCAATTTGATTGGTGTCTAAGGAAAGCAATGGCGGGATCCTCACTCATCTTAACTTATCTGACCATTTTGGGAGATTCAGTTTTGCACAGGATCGCTTATTGACTCGAGTTCACCCATGCCGACTAGGTTGGTCAAACATGTGGATATACTGATCTAAATTTGATTAGTCGGACCTTATATCTATTGATTTAAAAGAGACCTAAATTGAAATCTTCTCATTAAGTATTAAGTCTAGAAATCTTCCATCGTTGTAAAGATGCAGGTGCTTTTTTGGTGTTGATCGTTCTTGACTGGTTACAGTGGTTCAGTTGCATCAAAAAGGTATAACCACTCTATTGATATTTGATATTCTGGGGTAGAGATAGGGTTGGGCCAAATAACTATTAGGTGCGGATCAATCCCAATAACGGCTTTGCATCTGCTGGTGAACAATGGATCTGACTTAACTAAGAAATATATCAATAACTGTTAGATGAGGCCATAAGTCTTAGAAATCAAGTCCGTTGCATCTTGCTCAGTGAAGCAATGGATAAGGTGTTGTCCACTCATTGATCTATACTTACTAATAACTGTTAAGTGAGGTGTGTATAAACTAGTGAGACCGCAATACCTACTTAAAATCGATCATATATAGGTTTTCATTTCTCCACCCAAAGAGTGTGGAGATTCGAAAAAATAGTAGGAGCCTTGTTTGATTTTAAAAAATTTCTAGAGCAAATATTTTTATAAGTATAAATATCTAATTAAAAATTATTCTCTCTATAGATAACCATGTCGAGTGTCAACCCCTTAGCGCATATCCTCGATACCAATAGGTTGATCGGTATAAACTACAAAGACTAGCTCCAGAATTTGATAATCGTTCTCAATTCTAAGAAACTAACCCATGTCTTAGATCAAGATGTACCTATATTACCAACTTGTCCATCCCCTAATCAATGAGTCATATTTGAGAAGTAGATGGATAAGGATAATAAGATGAAGTGCCACATTTTAGCATCCGTGTCCAATGATCTTCAATGACAGCATGAAGATATGAGGACTGTAAAAAAAATACTGACTCACCTACCAGAGTTGTACGGTGAGCAGAGTCGTATAGCTTACTTTGAGGTCTCTTGAAGACTATTTAGAGCGAAAATACGTGATGGACTATCTGTCAATAATCATTGTTTGACAATGATTAAGGACATCGAGGGGCTTCAGAAGCTCAGTATGAATATGGACAAAGAATTACAGGTGGATTTAATCTTTCAGTCTCTTTTTGATTTGTATAGGTAGTTCATTATAAACTACCATATGAATAAAATTGATAGCACTTCATGCGAATTATTGAACATATTGGTAACAGCAGAGGATACCCTGAAGAGTTCAAAGGATATAGTTCTAACTATGGAGCATACTTTCTCTAAGATAAAATCTTCTTTCAAGAAGAAGAAAAAGCTTGGAAAAAGTAAAAGAATGAGGCCAAGCTCAAGAAGCAGGTTCTGAAGAAGGCTGACGATAAAGAAAAATATTTTTATTGCAATATCGAAGGTCAGACTTTTGTCTGGCCTACCTGATGACTGTCAAGAGCAGGAAGAAAGATACACCTTCTGAAGGTACATTTGATATGCTTGTTATTAAAACTAATCTAATGATTTTCTCTTCTTCTAGTTGGATTCTAGATTCTAGTTCAAGTACTCATTTGTGTACTTCTATGCAGGATCTTGAAGAAGTAAGAGGCTGAGAAAAGATGAGATCACTCTCCGGATCGATAATGGAGTAAGGATTGCTGCTGTAGCTATCGAAATCTATCCTCTGTGATTACCATTAGGGATTAGTTTAATTTTAAAAGACTGCTATTATGTACCTATAGCTGGTAGAAATTTAATTTTTATATCTGTGCTGGCACAAGATAATTATAATTTTTATTTCAATAAAGATATGTGTTTAGTTTATTTTGAAAATAAAATTGTAATACGGGCTTTCTTGATTAACAGTCTTTATCATTTACATATAGATATGAGTGTCAATATTAATGAGCAAACTATAAATACCATAGGGTCTAAGAAACTTAGAGATAGGATTAGTCAAAAATATCTATGACACCTTAGGCTAGACCATATAGGAGAGGACAGACTCAACAAACGAGAGAAAGATTATCTTCTCAGACCATTGACTTCTTAGTCTTATCCGATTTGTGAATCGTATCTTCAAAAAAAACGATCAAATTATCCTTTGTGAGATAAGAAAAAAGGGCTACTGAGATATTAGCCCTAGTATACATTGACGTGTGTGGTCCATTCGATGTACAAGTCAGAAGTGGCTATGTCTGCTTCATAACTTTTATCGATAATTATTCATGATATGGTTTTATGTATTTGATCCATCGAAAGATAGAAACCTTTGAAAAGTTTGTTGAGTTCAGACATTAAGTAGAAAAACAAACCAAAAAATCCATCAAGATTCTTCGATCAAATTGAGGAGGAGAATATCTTAGTAGAAAATTTTGAATCTATCTCAAGGATAATGGTATAGTCTCACAGTAGATACCTCCAGGAATACCTCAGCTCAACGAGATATCTGAAAGAGAGAATTGGACTATATTAAATATTATCTGATCCATGATGAGTTTCATGGACCTTTCTGTCTTTCTCTGAGGACATGCATTATTTTTTGCAATTTATCTTTTGAATTAGGTTTCTTCTAAATCCATTCCTACCATACCATACGAGTTATGGCATGGTAAGAAGCCAACTCTTGGATACCTTAAGATTTGGAGATGTCCGATCCTTGTCAAGTGACAGCAGGTAGACTGGTTAGAGGCTAGATCCTTTAAGGCTCATTTCATTGGATATCCTAAGAAAATTATAAGATACTAATTCTATCTTCCTCAGGATCATAATGTGATTGTGAGCTGTCATGCCGCCTTCTTAAAAAAAAAATTATCCAAGATGGACGTAGTGGGAGGAAGATTGAGCTAAAGAAAGTCTCTGAAAAGTATTGAGTCTAAGAATCTAAATCCAGTAGTGAGCCAGTGGATATGGTACCTCTTTCATCTCGAAGATCAAGTAGGATCTCCCATCCTCTTGAAAGGTGCTTAGGTATTCTTACAGAGAATCTAAAGGAACCATTCTTTATAGGAGATAGAGACATTAGGAATGATCTCAAGATCTATAATGAGGCAATGTTAGATATTTACTTCAAAAAATAGATAAAAAAGATGAAGGCAGAAATTGATTCCATATATTCTAACCAGTTTTGATCCTTAGTAGATCCACCTGAAGGTATTGTATCTATTGGATGTAAATAGATTTATAAAAAAAATTAGATCGGATGATAAGGTAGAGACCTATAAGGCAAAGATAGTTACGAAAGATTATAGTCAACACGAAGGTATTGACTATCATAAAATCTTTTCGTCCATAGCCATACTAAAATCCATCCATACTCTGTTTGCAATTGTAGCTCTTCATAATTATAAATTTGGCAGATGGATGTGAAAACTACCTTCCTAAATGGATATCTTGAGAAAGATATCTATATGGAGCAGTCTTTGAATTTTACATCTAGTGATAGTGATCACAAGATCTACAAGCTGCAAAGATCCATATATAGACTCAAGCAACATCTCGAAATTAGAACAATTACTTTAATGATGTGATTAAAATATTTGATTTTATCAAAAATAAAGAGCCGTGTGTGTATAAAAAGATCAGTAAGAGCACTATCACATTCCTCAATTGTACATGGATAACATCCTCCTGATTGAAAATGATATTCTCATACTGACATCGATCAAAGTATGGTTATCAAAAGAATTCACCATGAAAGATCTAGGAGAAACTTCATATATTTTTGGTATAAAGGTCTATAGAGATAGATCTAAGAGAATAAAAAGACTCTCACAGCGAATGTACATAGAGAAAATGCTGAAGAGGTTCAACATAAAAACTTCAAGAGATATCTTTTGCCCCTTTGATATGGCATTCATCTCTTTAAGAAGATATATCCTGACACACTTGAGATCCAGCACATGAGCAAGACCTCTTATGCTTTAGCAATGGAGAGCCTCATGTATACCATATTATGTACATGACCTGATATAGCCCTTATCATGGGTGTCATGAGCAAACATCAGGCAAATCCAAATGAAAAAAATTGGATTATTGTGAAAAATATCCTTAAGTATTTGAGAAGAACTAAAGATTTATTGTTGATTTTTTATGAAGGATCAGAGCTGAAAGTTAAGCGATACATCGATTCAGACTTCATAACTAATGTCGATAATAAAAAGTCTACATCGGGGTGTATCTTTTTATGTAATAGTCGTCGGTTTGCTGGAAGAGTTTCAAGCAGCCGATCATTGTAGATTCGATCATGGAAGTCAAGTACATCACCACCTCTGAAGCTACTAAGAAAGTCTTTTGGTTCAAAAAGTTCATTGTAGAGCTGGATGTGATGCCATCAGATGCCATTACACTATACTGCAAAAATAATGATGCCATAGCTCTTGCTAAGAAACTTAGTTCTCACCAGAAGTCAAGTATATAGAGTGGTGGTTCCACACCATATGCGAATATTTTGAAAAAAAATTCGTCGAGGTATAGAGAGTTGAGTTCGCATAAAACATGGTGGACCAACTGACTAAGCTGCTCAGCTAGCAAAAGGCCGAAGCTCACTTTGAGAAAATGAGCCTTAGATATATGGTCAATTGGTTTTAAATCAAGTGAAAGTTTGTTAGATATGTACCCTAGAAGTCAATTGTTGGCTGACATATTTTATAATTTTAGAACTTAATCTTGTACTGAAAATATTTTTATTTTCAATAAAGAGTTTTTTATTCTAATCATATTTATGTGTCTATGATTTATCCTAGAAATTAATAAAGATGATTTTGTATATTTTTAAAGTATTAAAAATTTGAGACATACATTATTAATTGTTAGTTTCTAAATGCTCTTGAATAAACGATCATCACGAAGAGTAGTGATTAATCCATTCAAGATCGATACACGGTTCACCTCTCTTGTGGGCAGATGAGTCTCAGATTTGCAGTATAGGGATACTAGAGTGAAGGTGCAGATGGTTGTTAGAGAAAACTTGTATCGAGCATGATCAACATAAAAATTTACTTGAATGTCACTCACTCATCAGTGATTGACTCGATATTGTAGTGGTGTGAGTAGTTCTTTGACCTACAGTATCATCGACTATTTACAACGATGCTACTGAGTTTGACTGCACGTTCTCTTGATCTCTAGTCGTTCGGATCTCTATTATGTATGTTGGCTACAGTAGATTCAAATTTGCTATTTAGAGTAGGATGTACCTAGATAAAATCTATCGATATTGATAGAAAAGAAGAAGTTCTATGCGATTCGTGAGACTGAGTTCAGAAAGTCTTTAGCTAAAGCAAGTGTGAATACTGAAAAAAAATTCATAGGATTCATAAATTGACTTGAGTCAAGTCAATTTAGCATATGACTGATGATGGGGTCTGACGAGTTCTCCATGACTTTCGTCTAGTTAGAACTCATGATAAAAAGACAGAATCATACGATAACTGTATCAAAAATTCATACTTTTATTCTACTGGATTACTACTACATACTGCTAGATGTTACAGATGAATTGTGAGACTCATCGAACATCATCTTGATGATCGATGATCTCAAAGGATAGAGTTGAAATTGTTTCAACCCATCAAAAAGAATTTCGATGATATTGTGATGAAGGTCATAATATATCTCACTACCAGATAAAATGAAACCTATGAAATCACACATTAAAAATTTAATTTTGAATTTACCAATTGAACTTGTGAAGTTCTAATTAGATTAGAATTTATTGAAATCTTATTAGATTTAAAAGAACTACGCTAGCACATGGTTAAACTTAATTCTTCTTTGAACTTTGATTGGATCAAGTCCATAATCTTGAACCTAATCTAAATCCATTTCGATTTAGATTTCACAGGATATCTAATTATGAGCCCCAATGGATTGGATTAAGTTAATGAGTTGGCTAACTAATCTCTTATTTTTTCTTTTATTATTTTTTTTTGAAGTGAGAAATGATTGGAAAAAAGAGAGGAGGTGCAAGCCTCCCTTTTGGCAGATCTAAGGGGTGCCAACCCCTTGAAGTGGTGTGAGGAAGAGAGAGGGGCCTGCCCCCTCTCTTGCCTTGGCATGGATGGAGAGAGAGAGAGTAGTGCCATGCCCTCTCTCTTGTGTCAAAAACCCTAGAAGGGGCATCAAGAGTTGGCACCCCAACTACTTGCCTCTTTAGTTGAGGGGCGCCTACTCTGTCTGCCTAATTTGCTGAGGGGTGCCCCATCTACTTGCCAAAGGAGGTGAAGTCCATACCAATTAATTCTGATTTTTTTAAAAAATAATTAAATTAAAAAGATAAAAATTCTTTTGAGATAAGGACTAGTCTTTTTAGGTTAATTGGTTCTTGATTTGAAATCAAGAAAGGGTCAATATAAAGAGATGGTCTCTTAAGATTTTATAATTATTAAAATTTATTGATAAAAATCAAATCTCTCTCTCCTCTCCACACCTCACCCTCTCTCCCTCCTCTCTTTTTCATGCCCAAGGATTGGACGTCCATCATCCCATACATCTGAGTTGAGAGGTGTTTCTTCTAAAGAAAGGAATGAGGAGAAAAAGACTACAGTTCAAAGATTGAGGGTACAGTCAAGATCAACTATTGATCAAGGTTCATAGAGGCTAAGATCTTACTTAGAGAAAAAAGATATACCATGAGAAGAAAGATTCAAGATTGATCCCAGTGGATACCTGTAGAGGCTGGACATGTGTATGGTTCAAAGACCTTTGGATCTAAGATCATCAATAGTGGTGTATTTCAATCCATGCAAAGATATAAAGATTTAATCTCTGCTTTATTTTAATTTTCAGATTATATACATATCTTTGTTCCTAAGCTCAGATAGGATTAGATGAGATCTAATGCATGTGGGGTTAAAGGATTTAATCCAGTTTATTTTCACTGTAATTCAAAAGGATTTTGAAATCTATGCATGCATCCTACCTAATTTTCTAACAAAAAACTCCTTCTGTCGATCGATCAAAAGTCATGTTGTCTAAAAATCGATCAAAGACTCCTTCTAGAGGTCAATCAAAGGTCGTGTTATCCAAAAATTGATCAAAGGCTCCTTCTACGGGCTGATCAATAGTCAAGCCGATCAAAGACCGTATTATCCAAAAGTCGATCAAAGAATCCTTCTACAGGTCGATCAAAGGTCAGGTCGATCAAAGGTTGTGATGTCCAAAAGTTAATTAAAGGCTCCTTCTATGGACCGATCAAAGGCCAGGTCGATCAAAGGTCATGTTATCCAAAAGTTGATCAAAAGCTTGTTCTACAGATCAATCAAAGGCTAGACTGATCAAAGATCATATTGTCTAAAAGTCGATCAAAGGCTCCTTCTATGGATCGATGAAAGGCTAGGTTGATCAAAAATCATATTGTCTAAAAGCTGATCAAAAGCTCCTTCTACGAACCGATCAAAGACCAGGCCGATCAAAGGTCCTGTTGTCCAAAAGCTGATCAAAGGCTCTTTCTATGGGTCGATCAAAGGCTTTTTCTATGGGCCGATCAAAAGCCATGTTATCTAAAAGCTGATCAAAAGCCATGTTGTCTAAAAGCCGATCTACAGGGGTCGATCAAAGGCCGCACTATCCAGGCTATGAGTCGACAAGTAGACAAGAAAACAACTTGAAGAAATAAAAATTCTTTATTGAAGGAGATGGTATGGTACATTACTGATAATACATCTAGAGATTCTTAGAGTTCCATGGCCAAAGAAGTAAGGCTCCATCTAGTTGCTTCAGGTGATAGGTTCTTGGCATGACAATTTTGTCCATCTGGTAAGAGCCTTCCCATTTTGGTGCTAGCTTGCCTTGTTCACTTGATTGAAAAACTTTCACTCTATGTAGAACTAGATCTTCGATTCTGAAGTACTTCTCCTTGACTCTCGAGTTATAATATCAGACTAGTCGATGCTGATAGGCAGTCATTATGTGCGAGCTCTTTCTCGGGCTTCCTCTAGCAAATCCAGATCTATGCATAGCCTTTCAACTTTGGTCTGTTTCTCATAATTCTCGACTCATGCTAACGAGATTTTGACTTCAATAGAGACCATCGCTTCGACTCTGAAGGCAAGGTTGAAGGGGGGTTCCCCCATCGGAACCCTCGACGTCGTTCGATATGCCCATAACACTTGGTAAAGTTCCTCAACCCATGCTCCCTTTGCTCTACTCAATCTCCACTTCAGGCCCTATAGGATGGTTCAGTTTGTCACCTCTGCCTCTCCATTTTCCTGAGGATGAGCTATAGAGGTGAGGTGATGTGAAATTCCATGCTCCTCACAAAGCTGTTCCAGTTGGGACCCAATGAATTGACTCCCATTGTCAGTTATTAATACTTGAAGAAATTCGAACCAACAAATAATGCTCTTTCAGATAAAGTCGATCATTTTTATTTCAGTAATATGGGCCAATGATTCTGCTTCTACCCACTTGGTGAAGTAGTCTATGGCAATAAGTAAAAACTTTCACTGATCCGATGCCGAAAGAAAGGTGCTGAGGATGCCCATCCCCCACTGTGCAAATGGCCATAGCGCACATATGGGAGTGATTGGCATGGCAAGCAAGTATTGTATATTTGAATGTTGTTGACACTGATTGCATCGTGTGACTAAGTCTTGGATTTTCTGTTGCATAGTCGGTCAATAATAGCCTTGTTGGTAGAGTTTGTAGGCCAACATTTGCTTCTCGACATGGCTTCTGCATGCGCCTTCATGTCCTCCCTCAGAGTGTATCAGCTTTGGTTAGTTGCAGCTATTTGAGGAGTGGTAGAGAAAATGATTTTTTGTACAGCTTCTCCTCGTGAAGAAGATATCTAGGCAACTGGTATCTTATTTTTCGAGTTTTCCTTCGATCTACTGGCAAGGTCCCATCTCTGAGATAACTGATTAGAAAGTCCATCCAGCAAGGTTTTTCATCCACCTGCATTACCGCTGTTGGCTCCTCTGTGCATGGTTTGCTCAGTGTCTCGAAGAAGGCTCTTCATGGCAATTTAGACCAGCCCGACATTGGCAATTTTGAGAATAGGCCAGTGCGAGAGTTCTCCGATCTAAGTATTTGCTAAAATTTGAAGTTCTGAACTTTTACACTAGATTCTTGATCTTCTAGAGGTACTTCATCATATTCTCCTCATGAGCCTTGTACTGGCCTTGGATGTGTCCAACGACTAGTTGGGAGTCACTGCGGGCCTTCAGATCTCGTATCCCTAACTCCTTGGCGATCCTGAGGCTGACTGCTAAAGCTTCATATTCTGCCTCATTATTCATTACAAAAAACTCGAAATGAAGGATGTACTCGATGACAGTCCTATCTGGGCTAAAGAATCAATCCTGCTCCTGACCCCGTAGAGTTGGATGACCCATCCACATATATCTCCCACACATCTGAACTGACCTCGAGTGGATCCTTGAGAGTTGATTCTTGGGATTCGATCTCTTTGGGTTCTTTCAGCTTGTTCGGAATGGTGCATTTTGTCATGAAGTCAGCTTGAATCTAAGCCTTGACTGGCGACCATGGGTGGTATTGGATATCGAATTCAAAGAGCTCTATTACCCATTTTGCAATTCATCCTGACGTATCGATCGATGAAGGATGCTTTTTAATGGTTGGTCGGTCAGGAGAATGATTGAGTGAGCTTGAAAATATGATCGAAGCTTTCGAGTGGCAATAAGGAGGGTGTAGGCCAACTTTTCGAGCTTCGAATATTGGATCTCCGCATTCTTAAGGTCCAGCTGATGTAATAGATTGGCTTTTGGATCCTTTCCCACTCTTGGTCCAGCATGGCACCTATCACTATAGGAGAAACAAATAAGTATAGAAACAACTCCATACCTGGATCAGGTTTGCCGAGTAAAGGGGCAAAGCTAAAAGTTCTTCAAGTCGGTGAAGGATTTCTGGCATTCCTCAGTCCATTGAAAGTTCTTTGACTACCTCAAAGTCTGAAAGAAGGGCAAGCATCATTCGATCATCCTCGAAACAAATCGGTTTAGGGCGGTGATTCTTTCCGTGAGACACTGCACCTCATTGATTGTTCTTGAAGGGATCATATCTTGGACGGCCCTGATTTTCTCCAAATTGACCTTGATTCTTTGGTTGGAGACCATGAAACTGAGAAACTTATCAGAAGTTACCCCAAAAGTGCACTTTATCAGGTTTAGCTTCCTCTGATACTTTCGAAGGGTGGCGAAGGCTTCTTTGAGATGTTCGATGTGGATCCTTGTGGACTTGCTTTTGATGAGCATATTATCTACATATATATCCATATTTTATCTAATTTGATCTTTGAAGACTTGATTCATGAGATGTTGATAAATTGCACCTGCATTTTCAGGCCGAAGGACATAATCTTGTAATAAAAAAGATCCCTGTTAGTAATAAAAGCTATTTTATGCTCATCTTTGAGTGCCATCCGGATTTGATTATAACTGGGGAAGGTATCCATGAAGGTGAGGAGCTCATAACCCGACGTAGCATCAACCAGCTGATCAATCCTCGATATAGGGTAGCTATTCTTTGGATAAGCTTTATTCAAGTCCATGAAATCAATGCAAATGTGCCACTTTTTATTTGCCTTTTTTACCATGACCATGTTCATGATCTACTCGGGATAGGTCATCTCTTTGATGAAGCCTGCCTCGAGTAGCTTGTCCACCTCCTCCACGATCACCTTCTACTGCTCAGGCACAAAACTTCACTTCTTTTGCTTAACTAGACAATGCTGCGGGTTCACATTGCGTCGGTGCACCATCACTGAGAGATCAATGCCCGACATATCAACTGGCATCAGGCAAAGACATCTGTATTTTTCTACAAAAAAAGTTAGCTGAGCTTTCATCACCAGATCCAGGCTTGATCCGATCTAGATGGTGTGCTCTGGATTTCTATCTGCCAAAGGGATGGGTACGAGCTCCTCAACTGGAATCCTGCACTCCTCAACTAACCATCACAAGTGTCTAGTCCTTGATGGGGGAAGACTCAACTGGGATACCTCCTCGGAGAGCAATGTTATAGTAGTAGCACACCAAGTCTTGATCTCCATGGACTTCTCCAACTCTCTCCGCTATCAAAAACTGTCTTCAAATGGTACATGGACATGATAGCTTGGAGTGTGTTAAGGTCTGGTCATCCAAGGATCGCATTATATGCCAAAGGGGCTCGGACAACCAAGAAGTCGACCTAGGTGATGGATTGAAGGGGAAAGCTACCAGCCTTCATGTTGTGACCATCGTGCACCTGCATGGACCTGAGGATATTTGCAACGGAGCCCTCTACAAGAGTCATGATGATCTAGACTCTTTAGGATTAGCAAACTTTATGCTCTATGTCACTGTATATCAAGAACCCTGCAGCAGCAACTTAGTTTCCATCTCTCCCACTTTTAGGGACCTAGGATGCACCTCTAGATCTGATCTTCCACTCTCAAAACCCTTGAAACTAAGGCTAGGGATGTAAATACTTGGGGCTAACAAATCTAGACAAATCTGAATTAGATTTGTTAGATGAGAAGAGTCCCTGATCCCTGTACGATAGGGACCCCATGGTAGAAATTTTAGCCTACGCACTTGCTACTTGTGTGCCTCATCTCCCACCTTCTTGATCTTTTTTGGGTGATCTATCAAAATATTAAGGTCTTCAGATAGAGCCCTCCTTACTATTTTAACCAGAGCATAAAATTCAATCCAAGTGGGAAGAAAATCTCTTATCCAATAGGGACTACCAGCGCACACCCTGACAGCAACCTGCACAGCCTTTCCTTGCTACGCCTCTTGTCTTGATCCTTTGGGGATTTTTCTTACAGCAAAGATCTGGTCCCTTAGGGCTTGCAACCACCTCTTGGACTAGCCATAAGACACCTCAAATCCCTAGACTCTTAGGTGTTGAAACAAGGATCAAACTGGCAACAATAGATGGGCGACAATCTCCTAGTGCGGCAAGTCCTCTTCTGCACTTCCTCTCCTATTTTTTAGGAGTTGGTTGTGAGGCAACTACCTAGTGATTTGAGGCATGAAACCTCCTAGAAATTAGCAACCAATCCCACCTAGAGAAGTACTTTAGAATGTGGGATCACACGGAGAAACTAGCCATCCTTTCCTACGCTAATCCTTCATATCGCACACCCCCCCCTTTGGAATGGGGGGCCACGCATGAAACCTCCTTCTTCTGCTGCCTAGGGCGGCATGCAAACCAAGAGAGGGGGAGAGATTAGGAGAAAAGACTGTATTTCATTCCACTCAATTTAGGGTTTACAATATGTATATATATACACCTATACATGGACCTAAATCCTAGTCCAAAAATTTTCTAGGCTAATCCAATCCGAATGCACTCACCCAAATCCATGTACACCCATGGTCTGATCATGCACTCAACCCCATGGATCCAAATCTGATCCAAACTTGTATCAGCCCCCATGAGATCCACAAACTAGGGCCTCATGACAGTGGATGGCTAAACCTCCACCCTAGGATTGAACTGGTGCTAGCCCTAAGACTCAAATCTATCCTAAAATCCTGGAGCCAAGCTCATGGCTCCTCTTGTGGCCTTCCAGGGCTTGGGAGTACCACACATGCACCAACACTTCATCGGTAAGGTGATAACCCCTTCCACTTCTCGGTAAATCTAATGAGTGGGGACTTATTCCCCCAAGTCGGTTGGCAGACAATCCCATTTTTACAAAGACATCGTAAAACAAAATGTCGATGGAACTTTCATTATGTATGAAGATGTGGTGTACATTATAATTCTCAATGTTAAGGGTTACAACCACTACATCGTTATGTAGGAACTAAACTCCTTGGAAATCATCCTCAGTGAAGGTTATGAGTTCCTCAATTTGCCGCTTCTTCCTACTTTCCCCTCTCCATCGACACTGCTGCTGTTTTGCCCCCCAGCAGTGGTGTTAATGACACCAACTGGGGGTTGATCCTCCTGCTACTCAATCTGTGGTGGTGGTCTTGCTAGCTAGGGTGATCTTCGTCGATCCTCCCACTACTCCCTTTGACGTCGGATAAATCGATCAAGATGGCCATGCCTAATAAGATCTTCGATCTCATCCTAGAGCTGAATACAGTCTTCCGTGTTCTGGTCATGATTCCGATGATACAGACAATACTTGTTCAGGTCCCTCTGAGCCGGATGCGTCCGCAGCCTCTTAGCCTCTGGGAGCTGCCTTCTGATCTTCATAAGTACTTGAGTCCTTGGTGCATTTAGCGAGGTATAATTGTTGTATTTTTTTAGTGGTGATAGGGCACACCGATTCTTCCTCGGAGGACTTCCTTGCCGATGGTTATGTGAGGCCCCATTCTTTTGACGACAAGGGGGTGACCTTGAGTACTGGTGCATCTTCTCCTCCTTCACAATCGAGAGTTTCTTGTTCAGCATCTTCTTTCCTCCCCCCACAGTGGAATTAGCGGGGGGTCTCGTCCTCTGTGAAGGCATCCTCCATGTGGATGTACTTCTCCACTCTGGCCAGCATATCAAAGAAGCCCCAAGGATAGATTTTTATCAACGACTTTTTTAAGTCATTCTTCTGAAGTCTGCTCATCAATGCGGACATCACAATTGATTGATCTAGATCGCGAACCTCAAGCGCAATCGCATTAAAGCAGCAGACAAATGATCAGATATTCTTCCCATCCTTCTGCTTGACAGTGTGGAGGCAGTCCGACTGCTTCTGCTGTCATCGGTTGCTGATAAAATAACTGACGAAAGATCGACTCAATTGCTCGAAGGAGTAGATCGAAGTCGACTTCAAACTAGAATACCAGTGCCAAGCTACCTCCTTTAAGGTGGAAGGGAATGCCGCAATCCTCCTCAACCACTTGATCATGCCCGATCAAGCTTCTTGGCGATCAGATCAATATTAGAACCTTCCTTGGCCGTTGGATTAGCCCCCAGATCATCCCTCGTTTGTTCGATCATGCAAACACCTAGGGAATTATCTGAGAAAGCCCTTCGATCCATCGTAGACCATGAAAACCCAGGAGAAATGCCCCCCCGATCCATGCGGGTCCTTATGGACCATGGTCCGTGATGGACCGTAGTACACCATGCACTGGGCTCCCACTCGCGCTGTCGTGCATGCCCATGGGCTGCAGCTTGCAGCCGGCCCATGCACGCACGTGCTGTCGGGCCCGACCCGTGCCACAGCCGGCTCGTGGGCCGCTCTGACTTCCTCCGCACGCAACTTATCCGCCTGGACTCTGTTTAGGCTATTCTTGGACTCGTTGAACTCCATTTGTCGTCTTGAATCTCATTTTGGACTTATTGTGGATCGAATCTCGAGACATCAAATTCTAATAGTATCATGGTCATGTAGCCTGTTTAGTTATGGTAGTAGACTCCACCTTGATGATGGTTCCAAAGGAGTTAGCTGTTTTATGATTTTTTATCTGAAAAACATTAATTTAGTCAAGATAAAAGTTTACAAGCCTCCTAAACCGATAACCTTCCCATTCGTGCAAACAAGACAACTATGTTTAAAATACTGACAATCACGATCTCTCAACAATAATAACAGTTGCAAAGATCTCTTTTATGTAAAATTTATAAGACGAGCTTATTCTGACCATTCTATGACATGAATAATGGCCAATTCTAACATTCTCCACTTATATGTTGCTGAATTAAAATTTATAAGACTAGCTTATTTAGTAAAACATGACGTTCCATAAACAACAGCATAACCAAATAACCATCTTTTAATGTCATTATCTTTTAATTTTACCATAACATCCAAAGTGGCCATTATGGTATCCTTATTTTCCCCTCAAACTTCCAGTCAACAGCTAGACAAACAACAGCCTTTCTCTCTCAAAATATATTCCAATGACATCCATTATATTAGACTAAAGCATTATCGAACCTTAAGGAAGATTTTTGGGTGGCTTGGAGATCTAAGAAGATGGTTCCATGCTGTTAAAGAGTTAGTGATGTGAAATGAATGCAACAATTGACCATAGAGATGTCATAAGGAAACAGATATTTGTTAGGCTGTTTAATGTAAGTGGTAGCATAGAATCTGAATGAAATCAGGGTAACAAAATAGCTGCTCAAAGGCTTCTCATAATTCATACAGCAGTTCTGGGACTATTGCCAGTTCACACAACCTGTAGAGTGAGTTTTGCAATAATATCTCCTGCTTAGGGTAACCCTCTTTCTAACATCAGGTTCTGTAAGTCACCTGTTCCAGCAAAACTAGATGCACCCCCAAGACACAACATCAAGAGTAGCAGCAGCATGTTTGTTTGAGACCATATACATTGAATGCCATGTATATTCTCTTTTTCTTGTCCCCCTTCATTTTCAGCGGTGCTACCTCTCTTTTTCTTGTCCCCCTTCATTTTCAGCAGTTCATCCTCAGTTGTCTTTGCCCATGGACATAAGATCAACCACATAAATCTCGTGTTCTTTCTTGATCCTAATTTCTAGTCAACCTATATCTCCTTGCCCAAAGAGATATGTATGCATTATGCAAGTACCACTATCCAAGGAAACATGGGAAACACGGGTGAATTTGGATGAAGACAAATTCAGATGCATCACTATCCAAGGAGAAAATGAAGTGCACAAGAGACATTCGAAAAGGAGAAGATGGTCGTGCTATTTGGACCATTGCTGCTCCAGCAATTACTAACCGTAATAAAAGATGGGTTATTCAAGGTTATTCAATCGAATGAGGACAAAGGAAGTTATGTGTCACGCCCCCAACCCAACATCTGGGTCGGATACGTGATAGCCGTACACTCCGTAGAGCAAATCCTAAAAGATATGCAAGATCTAAAATAATTCATTACAACCTCAACATCTATAATATCTAATTTTAATAATAATTAGTAAAACTTGCATAATTACAATTAAAATTCTTTCAATCCTCTGGTCAGATATCATGACACTCTATCTATGCATCCACTCACTCGCAAATCCATACCATAGCCAACCATAAGCATCCTATAACTCTGAGAAGAAAAAGAGAAATGGAGGGATGTGAGCTTTACAGCCCAGTAAGAGTTTTCATATCACACCAATATAATAATATAATCTAAAAATAAGGATAAGTAATAAAATATTAAATTTCATATTCAATATCCAGAATAATGCAAACATCTATAAATTATCTGTCTTATCAAAAGAGAGGTATCATCATATGTTAATAGGTGAAATACTTTTGTTCAGCAATTGTTTCATGTCTTGTCTTTCATTTTTCTTTTCGTTATCACATGATCTTTAACATTTTTCTTCCTGACTTTGGACTAACTAGGATCATGCGATGATCTTTATCGGATCGAATTTTGTGATCTTTTTTGGATCGAAATATTCATGATCTTTCTCGGATCAAAATGTCTATGATCTTTCTCAGATCAAATATTCATGATCTTTTTCGGATCAAATTCTTCCATGCATAAACCTGTGGAGGCAGTCCCAAGCATAAGCTCTTGCGGGCTATTCCGTATGACAAGACTAATCCAAACCATATCTCTCTTTCTTTTCATTTTCATGAAATTATAATATTTTGATTTATTTAATCAATTTCAATTTGCAGTGTGATCATGATAATATATCATACCCATATAATCATGCCATCAATCACTAATACGTATATATTGACATAACATACTCATGCCCAAAAATCATATAAGCAATAATGGTATTTCAAACATAGCAAATTCATCAATCTTAATTTCAATAATGCAAAATCAATGATACAAGACTAATAGTAAAATAGCATATATAATGGTGATCATGTACAGAGATTCTTACTTTTATCGGTGATTAATTCAAGCACAGAAATCAATGTTCTTCTTTGATTTATGAATTTTGAAAATAAGATATTCCGCAAATTCATCAATCTTAATTTCAATAATGCAAAATCAATGATACAAGACTAATGATAAAATAGCATATATAATGGTGATCATGTACAGCGATTCTTACTTTTACCGGTGATTAATTCAAGCACAGAAATCAATATTCTTCTTTGATTTATGAATTTTGAAAATAAGATATTCCACTCAATATCTTATGTAAACAATCGTATCTCTTCATGATCCCGATCAAATATAAAAATCATATATAGAAAAATTAAGGATAAACGATCCTAATAACATAAATCCAGGATCTCTCCTAGGATTAGCCAAAATTAGAATTTGTCTAAGTATCTAGATCCTTCATTGGTCCATAAGACTTTTAGAAAGAGAAAATCTATGAAGAGAGAGAAAATTCTAGAGAAAAAAAAATTTAGAGAGAGAAAGTGGATAGAGAATCTTCGTATCTTTCGTATGAAACAATCATGATTGAGATCATCAGATATTAGGATGACTCAATATGGATTAACCATGATCGATGTTATAAATTTCGAATAAAGATTGGATCGGGATCCAATCCACTGTACGAATTTCAAAGCAATCTCAGATTATCTTATTTTCATCTCAAGTTTATCTTAAGATCTGTGATGCAATTAGAGAGAGAAAGAGAGAGAGCAAAAAAATTTAGAGAGAGAAAATTCTAGAGAGAGAATCTAGAGAGAAACTAGAGAGAAAAAGTAGAGAGAAGAGAGAGGAAAGAGAGAGAACTCTCTCTTATATTTTTTCTCTCTTTTTTTTTTCTTTTTTTTTCTTTCTTTTTCTTTTTCTTCTCTTCTTTTTTTTTCTTCTTTCCTTTCTCTTCCTTGGCCGAATAGGGGAGGACCAGAGGGAGGAGCTTGGTGGCTCGAGCTCCGACAAGGGGCAGCGACATGGCCGGAGGTCTGACAGCAAGTGGCGGCATCTAGTCGACAACGACAGAGCAAGGAAGGGTTGGCGGTAAGGTTCGACCGGCGAGAAAGTTTAGAAAAATCAGAAAAATAGGGGACCCGCCCCTTATCTTTTGTTTTTCGATTATTGGCCAATCGTCGGTGGCCAAAGCTTCTCGAGAATGATAGGTAGAGGGGTGAGGATCCTATCCCAGGAGAGAAATATCGCAAACGATGGTGTCGGTGGTCGAAAAGAGAAGGAGATGGCCCGATCGAATAGAGTAAAATAGAGGTTCTTACTTTTGTTGATTCTTTTGCAAATCCGATGGCTGAAGATGGCATCCAAGGCCACGAGAGGATGAGGAAGAAGGAGAGAAAGAAGGGTTGGTGTTTTGCTCGAGCTTCAGCAATGTCGTCGGCTCCAATTTCCGACGAACATGGGTACAAGAGGCCTCGACTTCAATTGGAGAAACCAAAGAGAAAGGAGAGAGAGAGAGATCGGTGATCACCATGGGTTGCTTAGGAGGGAGAGAGGGGGTCTTATAGAGTGGAGGAGAGGTCGAATCCCCTACGAATCTGACTTCCCCTTCAGTGATTTGGGTAGAAGAAGACTCCCAGTGGGACTGGGAGTCTTCTTCGTTCCATTCTTCTTCTTTTTTTGGGCTTGGTTCAGTGCTCAATTGGGCCGGATATTACATTTTTCCTCCTTCAAATAATTTCATCCTCAAAATAAAGTTACGTCGTTTAAGATATATTTTTAAAAAATATACCTGCATCATGTAATTTTCATACTTCTGATAATATCTTACATATTATTTATTTCTCATAATCTTGTTATAATAAAATTATTTAAAATCTCAACCTCATTCCCCCTTTTTTTTATTTTTTAATTTTTCTAGAAGAGTAGTAATATTTTATACTTATATTAACATACCACAGGTATTTGTTCCAATACATTCCACTCGAAATTTATAATTATCTCAGACTATCTATGATGAAAAAATAAAGAAAAATCGAACATTGGACACTCTTCACAATCATCGATTTCTTTCTTCTTTTGGCCTTCCAACAAATTTAACAGGTAAACTTTCATTTTAAAAAATCTCAATCCTCTAGGTCAGTTCGAGTAACAATGTTAAATTTGAAAAAATAGAATCTGATATCTATGTCAAAATATTCTAGATTTGAACTAACAAAAAACTATCAAACTGTTAATAATAAATTTGAGATATCTAGGATTTCTTGATATTATCTGCAATAAAGCAACCTACTGGCAAAAATAGCCCGACTATGATCAGATTAAGTCAAAATCTGTAGCATCTTTTCATTATCAATAAAATTTTTCTTTATTTGTAACTAATATATTCCATTATAATATCTTTTAAATCAAAAAATTAATATTTTAATCAATTTAATCCACCATGCTTTTGCTGCGCACTCTGATCTTAACTTATCAAATTATATAAATCTATTAAAGATAAAAATATCTTTGTATGTTAGATCAATCAAAGGTAGATCCAACTTTCAAATTTTTATATAGATCTTGGAGCAAAATTTAAAGTTTCTTTATCTTTATTGCCCCTTGGGTATAACACATCAAAATTAAATCTGCATCTACCTTCTATGTTTGAACTCATTACATAAGCTTCACCACTCCTCAAAAATTCAATATGTCTAGAATTAATTTGAGTTAACCTTCGATTTACCTTACAATCATTTAGACAACTTTCAAACCAATCTTTCTTTACAAAAGAATTAACTCCAACTTGAACAAACTAGAAGAACTCAAGTCAACATCTTTGTAAGTAGAATCAACTTAGTTATTTTTTGCAAAGCTTCCTTCATCATAACCCTTAGCATCAAGAAATAAATCCATATAAAATCTTATCTCTTATATCAATCATTCAAAATTTAACAATAACAAGATACCTTAGACCAGCTCAAAAATCTGAACTCTGACATGAATAATTAATATACTCTACTATCTTCAATAATTAAAGAATCTAATCCAAAGATGGTAATATGAATTATTAAAATTTCTTCATAATGTGTATATCATACTGCAATAAAATTAATTTTTTTATTTAATTTAACAATAATATCAAAATAACTTAGATCCACTTAAAAAAGTAATCTTTTGACTTGAAGTTCAATACAACTTGAAAGATCAAGAAATCATATCCAAATATGATATTTTAAATAACCAAAGATTTCACCAATACATATATCTCATATTCTCATAATAAATTTTAAGTATATTTTTCATCTAAAATTGAGTTCATATATTACCTCTTATAGGTTCAATACTAAAAATATTTCTCTCTCATATGATGTAATTCCTTCTTAGACCATACCCTAATTAACTTCCTTTTGATAAGTCCAAAATTTATAATGTTGGGATAATTATCATCAAAATTAGAAAAGTTATCATGATCTTCAACCATATAAGTTTTGCATTCCAAAATTATTGAGTATACTCAACACAACTTATCAATACCTCACACTTCATTTCAGGGTCAACTCTTCTCATACTTAGGTCAACTCTACTAATTGAAATCCAAGATAAAACTTATCAATTCCATTATAGACATTATATACCGCTTATGTATAAATTTTATCATACTATCTATTGCTTCGAAATTCAAATATTGAATCTTTTCTTTTATGTCTATCATGTTCCTCATGATCATAATCTAAGTTCAAATATTACTAAAGTCACAATTTAAATAATTATAATCTTAAAAACAAATACCACTTAAGTCATATTATCTAGTGATCATAACCTAATCTTTTATACCATTTTATTACATCTTTAATGATCATAACCTTAAGCTCTGATCTTATCTATCATACTCTATTGATTATAATTTTAGAGTATTGATATCACTTATGTCACAATCCTTAGTAACCTTAAAGTTTTGATACCACATAAGTTATATTCTCTGATATCACTCTGTCACATCCTATTAATCATACATAAAGTTTTGATATCACTTCATAATTTTTAGTGATCTTAAAATTAAGTTCTGATACCATTCTGTCACGCTCCGAATCCAACACTCGGGTCAGATACGTGAAGGCCGCATACTCCTTAGAGCAAGTCCTAAAAAGTATGCAAGACCTAAAATAATTCATTACAACCTCAACATCCATAATATCTAATTTTAATAATAATTAATAAAACTTGCATAATTATAATTAAATTTTTTTTAATTCTCTGATCAGATATCATGACACTTTATCTATACATCCGGTCACTCACAAATCCATACCATAGCCAATCATGAGTATCCTGTAACTCTGAGAAGAAAAAAAAATAAAGAGATGTGAGCTTTACGACTAATAAGAGTTTCCATATTACACCAATATAATAATATAATCTAAAAATAAGGATAAGTAATAAAATATTAAATCTCATGTTCAATATCTGAAATAATGTAAATATTTATAAATTATCGATCTTGCCAAAAGAGATGCATCATCATATGTTAATTGGTGAAATACTTTTGTTCAGCAATTATTTCATGTCTTGTCTTTCATTTCTCTTTTCATTATAACATGATCTTTAATTTTTTTCTTTCTGACTTTGGACTAATCAGGATCATGTGACGATCTTTATCGGATCAATTTTTATAATCTTTCTCGGATCGAAATATTCATGATCTTTCTTGGATCAAAATGTCTATGATCTTTCTCAGATCAAATATTCATGATCTTTCTCGAATCAAATTCTTTGACGCATAAGCCTGTGGAGGCTGTCCCAAGCATAAGCTCTTGGTGGACTATTTCACATGACAAGACTAGTCTAAACCATATCTCTCTTTCTTTTTATTTTCATAAAATTATAATATTTTGACTTCTTTAATCCATTTCAATTTGCAGTGTGATCACGATAACAAATCATACCCATATAATCATGCTATCAATTATTGATATATATATATATTGATATAACATACTCATGCTCAAAAATCACATAAGCAATAATGATGTTTCAAACATAGCAAATTTATCGATCTTAATTTCAACAATGCAAAATCAATGGTACAAGACTAACAGTAAAATAGCATATATAATGGTGATCATGTATAGGAATTCTTATCTTTACCAGTGACTGATTCAAGCATAAAAATTAGTATTCTTCTTTGATTTATGAATTTTAAAAATAAAATATTCTACTCGACATCTTAAGTAGACAATTGTATCTCTTCATAATCTGGATCAAATATAAAAATCATATATAGAGAAATTATGGATAAACGATCCTAATAACATAAATCCAGGACCTCTCTTAAGTCAAAATTGGGATTTGTCTAAGTATCTAGACCCTCTATTGGTCCATAAGACTTCTAGAGAGAGAAAATTAATGAAGAAAGAGAAAATTTTAGAGAGAAAAAATGGAGAGAGAAAGTGGATAGAGAATCTTCATATCTTTCAAATGAAACAATCATGATCGAGATCATCAGAGGTCATATTAGAGTGACTCAATATGGATTAACCATGATCGATATTATAAATTTTGAATAAGGATCGGACTGGAATCTAATGTACTGTACGAATTTTGAAGCAATCTCAGGTCATCCTATTTTCATCTCAAGTTTATCTTAGGGTCTATGATGCAATTAGAGAGAGAAAGAGAGAGAGTAGAAAAACTCTAGAGAGATAAAATTTTAGAGAGAAAATCTAGAGAGAGAACCTAGAGAGAAAAGTAGAGAGAGGAGAGAGTTTTCTTGGCCAAACAAGGGAGGACCAGAGGGAGGAGCTTGGTGGCTCGAGCTCCGACAAGGGGCGGCGACATGGCTGAAGGTCTGGCAGCAAGTGGCAGCATCTAGTCAATAGCGACAGAGCAAGGGAGAGCCAGCGGTAAGGTTTGATTGGTTAGAAAGCTTAGAAAAATCAGAAAAATAGAGAATCCACCCCTTATCTTTTATTTTTTAGTTATTGACCGATCATTGGCGGCCAAAGCTTTCCGAGAATGATAGGTAGAGGGGTGAGGATCCTATCCTAGGAGAAAGACACTGCAAACGATGACGCCGGTGGCCAAAAAAGAGAGAGAGATGGCCCAATCGAATAGAGTAAAATGGGGGTTCTTACTTTTGCTGATTTTTCGGCAAATCCGATGGCTAAAGCCGGCATCCAAGGCCACGAGAAGATAAGGAAGAAGGAGAGAAAGAAGGGTTGGTGTTTTCCTCGGACTTCAGTAATGTCGTCGGCTCCAATTTCTGATGAGCATGGGTGCGAGAGGCCTCGACTTCAATTGGAGAAACCAAGGAGAAAGGAGAGAGAGAGATCGGTGATCATCGTGGGTTGCTTAGAAGGGGAAGAAGGGGTCTTATAGAGTGGAGGAGAGGTCGAATCTCCTCCAGATCCAACTTCTCCTCTGATGATTTGGATGGAAGAAGACTCCCAGCGGGAGTCTTCTTCGTTCTATTTTTTTTGGGGGGGGGGGATGGGGGTGGGGGTTTGGTTCAAGGCCCAATTGGGTCGGGTATTACACTGTGACCAGAGAATGATTAGAACTGAGTTGCATTTTCCAAGACAACTGATGATGCAGTGCATACCTTCTTCACCCCATTCCCCCGCGCCCCCCCCCCCAAAACAACACACACACAAAAAAAAAAAAAGAAAAAAAAGAGAAAATATCTGCATCATTGCCATCGTCATCATCATTTCACACATAATTTAACATCAAACATTAACAATTCAATGGGGCGTACCACCCTGATAATGTTTATCGTGTCCTCAACTTGTCTCCTATAAGCCATCACTAGATCCTCCGCTTCCTGGAATCATACCATTTTTTACATATCAAAATGTTGAAAAGCTGACAGAATACAAGCATTAAGAAATTCTGATAGTGCTCCTATCTTCAAAAGGGCATTCAGATCATCATCTGAGTGCAAATCGTTGGCATCAACCTCAGGCACATTCTTCCACTTCGTGCGGGAATCAGCTCTCCTCACCCTATCCTCCAAAGGTGAAGCAGAGTATGCATCTGCCTTTCCTTTCTTCCAAGATTGTTTGTTCTGCTCATATGCCTCCTCAGAGAAATCATAATCCTCTACAGCTGTGGAACCCTTAGTCTGCTCCCTGAAATAACTAGCATATCAAGAAGCAAAAGTCCCCTCTTCTCTACCACTGAAGGCATGGTCTGCATTGTAAGACAGATGTTTCTTTCTCAATTTGTCTGGACCAAACAAATCTGTGGACTTCACTAGCAATCTCAACATTCTTACCCTCAGGACTGGAGAAAGCAGATAGAGCAGAAGACAAGGGTGCAGCAGTTGAATCTCTTAAATTGGTTACTGATGAAAGATCCTTCTGACAGATTATAATATCACCTATCAGCATATCTCGATGTGTTCAGAGTGTGTTCACATGAACCAGAATTTGGAGAAATGCATGATATCATAACAGTGGGGGAGTCTCCAATGAATGAATCCCTCAGTACTTCAGTCAATTTACTCCCTCTAAAAGGAATATGGGTTTTGTCATTATCAAGGGCTCTCATGCACTCTTTCAAGGCAAGCAAACTTTTGTTAATCTCAGCACCTTCTATTCTGCATTGTAAATTAAATTTTCAGTCAAGACAGCTGAGAGTACATTCTTTGCTTTTTAAATAACAACAAAACTAAAATATGCTGCCATGTCAAATTGAAAAATAAAAAAAGCTACATTGTCTGCTTATCATTATCAGTAGTATCTGCACCACGCTCACCGCCGGCGAGGTCGATGAAGGATAGCTTGCCAATTACTCGAGAGGTTTTGATTCGCTACTATTCCCTGATTTTTTGATGGCAAGCTGAAGTGTGGCATGAGATCGAGTGGATTCCTCATTCGCACCAGTTGTGCCTGTACTCCTAGTTGCATTTCCTTTCTCAATAAGTGTAATACCCGGCTCAACCAGGCTCAACCAACTTAACCCCAACCTCATCACAAGCACAGATCTCCAAGTGAAAAAAAAAAAAAAGAAAAAGAAAAAGACTTGTTTGACCAGCACGTGCAAGGTAGGGGAAACACGGAAGAACTCCAGGAGTTCTTCACCAATTAGAACTCCAAATCAATGCGGAATATTGAGTTTAAATCCAACTCAAAAACCTCTCTTATCAAGGTCTACTTAAATTGATCTCTAAACTTTTCCTCCTAAAATCGTCACCAAAAGCCTGTTGATTTTCTCCCAACTCACCGGTGATTCTTCATTGTTTTGGCCGCCAGAAATCAGATTCAAATCCATTAAAAGCCAGTGATCTCATCAATCATGTTTCCCTCAGTCTCCCATAGTCTCTAAAGCTTGGATTTTAACTAATTAGTGCCCGACGTTTTCATGAAAAAAAAAATCCAATTCTAATTTTCCCTATTTCGAGTTGTCTTACCGACCTTTCTTTTAGATTTTTTCCATTGCCGTCATTGATCGTTGGTCGCCGGACCTGTGTCTCTGGTCACCGCCGTGGTCTGCTTCTCCGGCCACGAGCTGGCAAGATGGGAGGAGAGCCTCCCATGTGACTGGAACCAGGGAGGGAACTTAATCTCCTCTTCTGTGAAGAAGAAGGGAAGCGGGTGGGTCCTCTATTTCTTGGAAAAAAAAAAATTTTCCTCTCTTCCCCCGCTCCATTCTCTCTGAGTTGAGTTCCACTTTCTCTCTCTAAAAAACCCACTTTCTCCTCTAATTTCTCCATTTACTTTCTTTAGAATTTTCTCTCTTCATGGATTTTCTCTCTAGGAGTTTTATGGACCAGTGAAGGGTCCAGATACTTAAGTAATCCCAATCTTAGTTGATCCTAGGAGAGATCCTAGATTTATATCATTAGGATCGTTTATCTGTAACTTTTTCATATATATGATTTTTATATTTGATCCTGATCATGTAAAGATACAATTATTGTACAAAAAGATATCGAGCAAAATATTTTAATTTTGGATTTATAGATTGAGGAGCTCATCGATTTCTGTATTTAGATCGATCATCGATAAAAGTAAGAATCCGTATACATAATTATCATTATATATGTTATTTTATCGTTGGCCTTGTATCGTTGATTTTGCATCGTCGAATTTGTGATTGATGAATTTACATGTTTGAGACATCATTATTTGCTTATATGATTTTTTAGCATGAGTATGTTATGTCAATATATATGTATCAGTGATTGATGATATGATTATATGGGTATGATATATTTGTCTTAATCATACTGCAAATTGAAGTTGATTAATAAAATCAACGTATTATAATTTCATAAAAAAAAAGTTATGGTTTGGACTAACCTCGTTATGTGGAACAGCCCATCAGGAGCTTATGCCTTGGACAGTCTGTTAGGAGCTTATGTCTGAGACAGCCTCACGAACTTATAGTAGATCAGTCGGCCAGGAGCTCATGTCTGAGGCAGCTTGTCAGGAGCTTATGTCTGAGACAGCCCTCACGGATTTTCATATATGGGACAGCCAGCCAGGAGCTCATACCTGGGACAGTTTTGATAGGTTTATGAGTGAAAATTTGATCGGATAGAGATTCAGGTATAGTCTTGGTTAGTCCAAAATCAAAAAGGATAAAAGATTATCAAACTGAAGTTGTGGAAAGATGAATCAGATATTAAGATCATGTAGATTAATGTTGAACAAAGACATCACTTGATAGTATATGATGATCTATTATTTATTCAATGCATGTTTAAGTCAGTATTTGAGTTATTATATATATATATATATATATATATATATATATATATATATATGAGTTTTTATGAAATTGTATTGATATACCCAAATTGATTTTCCACCCGAATAACATGATTCTTGGAGCTGCAATCAAATTCCAAATCCATTTGAAAGATCCTGGTATCTATACATCACGATTCTTAATTTTTAATTACAGCATACACATCTGTAGCTTTCAACTTTTTCGATCCACTAGCATGCCGCACCAATCAGTCATGGCAGGGGAATCTTGGCAATGACCGGGACAGCCATCACCTGTCGGACCACAATTATTGGGAAGAGCTGCTCCAAAAGTTTGTATTTCAAGTATTATCATTGCTAATCAGTGCAGAAACAATTCAATTTGCTGGGCATAAGGTGCTGTTAATTGGAATGGGAATCTTGCTGGTTGGTATTGTTGCGGTTATGGATCAAGGAGGAGTCGAATCTTCGCATATATGATTTTGCCCTTTAAAAAGGTGCAGTTGGAGTCGAATCTTCGCATACGTGATTTTGCCCTTTAAAAGGTGCGGTTATGGATCAAAGAGGAGTTGTGCGCCTCACTTGGGAGAGAGAGAAGGTTTCAATCTATATAAGCTCCCTCCTAACTCT
This sequence comes from Elaeis guineensis, assembly GCF_000442705.2. Classification (NCBI taxonomy): domain Eukaryota; kingdom Viridiplantae; phylum Streptophyta; class Magnoliopsida; order Arecales; family Arecaceae; genus Elaeis; species Elaeis guineensis. The sequence continues at coordinate 96,045,112 of NC_025999.2, read as the reverse complement.
AGATCTCCATATACGTGAAGTATTGTCCGCTTTGACTCATGACCATCTTTTGAGTTTCAATGGGCATTAGGTTTTAATGGGTCTTGGTCATTTAGAGTCTCACGGTTTTGTCCTTTAAAAGGCGTCTCACTTGGGAGAGAAGGTTTCAATCTATATAAACCATGCTCTCTCTTGACTCTAACCAATGTGGAACTAAAGAAGTCCTCTCTACATAATTTTTTTTTTTCTTTTGCTAAATTGAACAACATAAATTTCAATGTGCCATCAATAGAAAGCCACTTAGATCTTACCATCAAAAAATGTTGAGATTTCTTTAGGAAGAAAAAGAAAAATGTTGAGACAAGAAGTCCACACCGTTGCACGAATTTAATTAGGGGCTTGAAAGGAATACCAAGGCACAAAAGAGCATGACAATATAATTCATGGACAATACTGCTCTAGTGATACAAAAACCTCACAGAAAAATAGTTAGGATCTGCTGCTCTCTTGTTGCTCTTATTTTAGCTGGCATCTCACTGGAGGGTCAAAAAATCAACTAAGACATTATCTGTAGTTGATAGGGAAAAAGTCAGTGACACATAGTTGGCATGCTAGCCGTACGTCCTTCGAGATAGACGAGATTAACTGTGAGATGGGTAATGCGTTGCCCGTCAAATAAATAATTAGTATGGAGGGAATAATCTCCAGCAAAGTTGAACTCTAATGCCATATTGAGTAACCGATTTATCCCGAAAATTGATGAGGACAGGATCGAAAATGTATACCAAACTTAATAGTAACTTTGTATGTGGTAACCGTGTGTCAGCCTCTTGCACACGGTCCACGTCTGTCCCTCCCGCGATCACAAAAAAAAAAAAAAAAAAAAAAAAAAAAAATAACTTTGTATGTGTAACCGTGTGTCAGCCTCTTGCACACGGTCCACGTCTGTCCCCTCCTCGCGATTCACACCCGAATTTTAAAAATAATAACGTGGGAGGCCCAACTCCATTACTCTTCTTCCAACAAAAAAAAGTAATTTTTTATGCGAGATATTGTGTTATGCTGCCCCTGCTCGTTGAGGAAATAGAAGTTGGGAACAAGAAGATAATATCCACGTGTTTATCACTGCGCACAAGACAACCCAAGCCACCTTGCACTGCGCACAAGACAACCCAAGCCGCCTTGCACTGGGCACAAGGGCAGCCGGGCAGCACAATAATTGGATCTCGGGCAGTATGATGCTTGTGGTTCTTCTTCGTGGTGAGCCCCTGGACTCCTCTATAAATCCATCCCAAATGTACTGGCATTCCATGTGCACCAGCTTCTCTAGCTACCTTCTCAGCTTTAGTGTTCCACTCTTGGTTTCCTCATCCATGGCTTGTTTCCTAGTTTTTCTTTTGTTCTTTTTGGTGAGCGTAACAGCGAGGATTTCTAGCTATCTATTCCATCCCCGTCTATTTCTTACTCTATCCATGGTGGTCTAATCTGGGGAACAATTTTTTGTTTCAGGTTGCAGTAGAAGCATATCATGCTGCTTTGCCTGCAGATGTCTACTGGAAGTCAGTCTTGCCCAACACTCCCATGCCAAGTGCCATCCACGATGTGACACGTCCTGGTCTCGATCTAACTTAAGCCTAAACTGACCGATTAGTTATATTTATTTTTATAAAATTAACTCGATAGTTTTATTTATTATTTGGTAAAAGTATATTATTTTCAAGCTAATTAATTGTGTTATATCCCTACCGATCCACAAATTTAAATATGGAGTGTTTCTTGTAATTTTCCTAGAACAGAAACATAAAAGAAGCGCTTGAACAACTAATAAATATTGTGACAGTGTCTAACTGTTGAGATTAATTAGGGATGACATATTTAGAGGGAAGGGCAATGGAATACTCTAGCCCTTAAATTAACCGCCATTTACTTGTTTCGCGGAAATAATTAATCAGGCTACAAGCCTAATCCCTGTTGTGCATATTTCAGAGACGCTCGTACCTGTTTGGTCAATGTTCTTTCTTTTTGCTTTATACATGGGCAGCGAAACAAAATTTAATGGCCATCGAGCAGAAAAAAAATTTGGCTAAATTAGAATTCTTTTTTGGCTAATAGAAGCTCCCGTGAGGACAGGACCTGCCGGCAATTTCTCAAGCTAACCACATTCCAAATTAAAACAACATGAGCTCTGCTTGAAATTAACTACAAGTCTAGTTCATGCTCTGGAACTATAATCCAACCAAGCCTAACCCCATGATTACATGCCTCATTAACAATTCCTGCTAGCTGTACCCTCTGCTTAATTTTAGTCGAATCATTTGATTGTGGATGACCCATCTTCATGTAATTAACATGAATGATTAACAATAACTCCTACGTAATTGTAGGTGTGTTTGCAGATGAGAAGTGGGACCAACAAGACGACGTGTTTGCCCATTACGGGCACGCCGCCGTTACTCCGAGCCAAATCCCGGATCCCTCCGTAACCGTCTTCTTCCTTGAGAAAGACTTGCACCCGGGTGCCAAGATGACGTTGCACTTCATCCGGACCGTCGCCGGCGCTACCCTTCTTCCACGCCAAGCCGCCGACTCCATCCCCTTCTCCTCCGCGAAGCTCCCGGAGATCCTTTCCCGCCTCTCCATCACGCCTTACTCCATGGAAGCCAAGGCCATGAAGAAGACCCTTCAAGACTGCGAGGAGCCGGCGATCGAGGGAGAGACCAAATACTGCGCCACCTCGGTCGAGGCCATGGTGGATTTCAGCACGTCCAGCCTTGGGACTCGTGACGTCCAAGCCCTGTCGACGGCGGTCGATAGGGAGGGTACACCGACACAGGTTTACAGCATATCCAAAGTGCAGAAGCAGCCTAGCTCTAAGGCGGTGGTTTGCCACGGTGAGAAGTATCCATACGCTGTGTTCTACTGCCACACGACGAGCGCGGAGGCGTTCAAGGTGTCTATGGTCGCGAAGGATGGGACCAAGGTGGAGGGGGTGGCTACATGCCACACCGACACGGCCGGATACAATCCCGAGCATGTGGCTTTCAAGCTGCTCCACGTCAAGCCCGGGACGGTGCCCATCTGCCACTTCCTCCCGCAGAGCGATATTGTTTGGATTCCCAACAAATAGAGCATCTCATCGTTGGAGACGATTGCCCTAGAAAACTTCTATGGAAGATTTCTTTGGCTAGGCTATCCTATTACAGTTTCAGATGTTATGGTGATGTATGTCATGTATTCCTGTCGTATAACTAAAACTAGAATTTATGTTCAGGTGAACTTTTTCCTTTTTCGTGCTTTTATTTATGTGATGGTGCTCAAGACGTTAGCGTTTACTCACGATGGCATAAACTTGCGTTGGACGTAAATGAACTTCGCCCCAGTTTTAGAAGCTTTCCTGTCTTTCTGCATTTGAAAGTATTTGATTTGAATTTCCTATGTTAACTAATTAAAAAAAAAAAAAAAAAAGCCAACAGCTGGGAGGGAAATTGGCTCGTATCCCTCCGAGAGGAAGATATACGTTTAATCCCACATCTGCTTTCGACTAGGTAAATCTTTGTTATGTATACATGACCAGAAAATTTAGACAACATCTTCCCACTGGTTTTTCTGAATGACATTGTAATAACCCAGATAAATAAAAAAAAAAAAAAGGGACGGAAGGAGGACTCCCGAAAGGAGTTTTCTTCTCCGATGAATCCCGATCGGAGAAGAACTCTAGGCCTTTTAGAACTCTAGGATCCCCTATAAATAAGCCTCTCCCTCTCTCAAGACCCTCCACCGGTGATCTTCGAGCCCGATTTCTCTCCTTTTCTCCGAAGAAGCCACGGCAGCCTCTTCTCGTGTTCGTCGGAAATTGAAGGTCAAAGAAGCCCCCGGAGTTCAGGTAAGAGTTCAATCTTTCTTCCTCTCTCTCTTCTCTTTCTTCCCATGTTTTTAAACTCCTCGCCGGCCGTCAGGATCGTCGGAAAATCCTTGAAAATAGTGAATCCTGTTTTGCTCTGTTTCGGCCGAACCTTTTCCTCTCTTTTCCGGCCACCGACGCCGCCGGTTGCGGCGTCCCATCCCCGAGATCGGACTCCCATATATCTCTCTTCCTTCCCTGAAAGCCTTGGCCACCGGCGACCGGCCAATGGTCGGAGTTCATGAAGAAAGGGGACGGATCCCCTGTTTTTCGAAAAAAAAAAAAAAGAGCCGCCGGCCGAACCCCATCGCCGGCCGTTGTTGGATCTCCGGCCAGGCCGCCACCCCGCCGGAGGCCAAGCCACCGAGGGGGACCTCACGGTCCTCCCCTGTTTCAGCCAAGGGAGGCCGCGGGAAGAAAAGAAGAAAGGAAGAAGAAGAAGAAAAGAAAAAGAAAAGAAAAAAAGAAAAAGAAAAAGAAAAGGAAAACGCAAAAAAAAAAAAGAAAAAAAAAAGAAAAAAGAGAAAGAGAAAAATAAAAATAAAATAAAATAAAATAAAAAGAAGAAGAAGGAGAGAATTTTCCTCTCTCTCCTTTCTCTCTTCTTTCTCTCTCTTTTCTCTCTCCTCTCTCTACCTTCTCTCTCTACATTTTCTCTCTCTAGATTCTCTCTCTAGACTTTTCTCTCTCTTTACGAATTTTGTCTCTCTAGGATCTTTTCTTCCTCTCTGATTGCATCATGAACCCTAGAATAAACTTGAAGATGAAAATAAGATGATTTGAGATTGCTCCGAAATTCGTGCGATAGATCTGATCCCAACTGATCCTATTCGAAATTTGTAACACTTGATTCATATTGAGTCACCCTGATAGGACCTGTGATGATCTCGATCATGAGTGCCTCATCGGAAGGATACGAAGGTTTCTCTCTCCACTTTCTCTCTCTACTTTCTCTCTGTAGAATTTTCTCTCTCTTCATGGATTTTCTCTCTCTAGAAGTCTTATGGATCAGTGGAGGATCCAGATACTTAGGTAAATCCTAATTTTGGTTAATCCTAAGAGAGATCCTAGATTTGTGTTATCAGGTCGATTATCGGTAATTTTCTCCATATGTGATTTTTATATTAATCAGGGTTACGAAGAGATGATCATCTGCAAATGATATCGAGTGGAATATTTTGTTAAAAAAATTCATAAATCAAAGAAGAACATTGATTTCTGTATTTGGATCAGTCACCGGTAAAGGTAAGAATCTATGTACATGATCACTATTATATATGCTATTTTACTATTGGTCTTGCATCGTTGGTTTTTGCATCGTCGGATTTGAGATCGATGAATTTATTATACCTGAGATACTGTTATTTGATTTTGAGCATGAGTATATTATGTCAATATATATGTATCAGAGATTGATGGTATGATTATATGGATATGACATATCTGAATTGATCATAATGCAAGACAAAATTGATTGATGAAATCAACACATAATGATTAAATGAAAAGAAAGAGATATATGGTATGGACTAGCCTTGTCATGTGGAACAGCCGGCCAGGAGCTTATGCCTGGGACAGCCCCCACTGGCTTACAGGTGGATCAGCCGGCCAGGAGCTCATGCCTGAGACAGCCGCCAGGAGCTTATGCCTGGGACAGCCTCTCACGGGCTTTGGTACGTGGGACAGTCGGCCAGGAGCTCATCCTGGGACAGTCTTGAAAGACTTTTTAAATGGATTCGATCCGGATGATGACTGAGGTATAGACTTGGATAGTCCAGAGCCAGAAGAAAACTGTTAAAAATCATGTGATTATGAAAGGAGAAATGAAAGATAAAACATGAAACAATTGTTGAACAAAAGTGTTTCACCTGTTAATATATGATGATGCATCTATTTTGACAAGACAAAAATTTATGAATGTTTGCATTATTCTGGACATTGAACATGAGATTTTATATTTTATTGCTTATCCTTATTTTCAGACTATATTACTATATCAGTGTGATATGGGAATTCTTACTGGGCTGTAAAGCTCACACCCCTTTATCTTTCTTTTCTTCTCAGAGTTACAAGATGTCCATGGTTGGCTATGGTATGATTTGTGAGTGAGCGGATGCATAGATAGAGTACCGTTGATACTTGATCAGAGGATTGAAGGAATGTTAATTGTAATTATGCAAGTTTTATGAATTATTGTTGAAATTAAATATTATGGTTGATAAGATTGTAATGATTTAATTTGACCTTGCATATTCTTTAGGGCTTGCTCTAAGGAGTGTGCGGCCATCACGTATCCGACCCGGGTGTTGGGTTCGGGGCGTGACAGAGATTTTGTAACAGCCCAGATTCTTGGGCCTGTAACCCTTGATGGCCAACGAAAAAAAAAATTTACAGAAAGAGGAAGACTCCTAATCGGAGTCTTCTTCCTTCCCGTTTCCGATGAAATCAAACTCGAAGAGTCCGACTAGGGTAGAAAACCTTCCCTATAAAGACCCCCTTTCTCCTAAGGATTTTACAACAAAAAATTTCGAAGAAATTAAAGGGATTGAGAGATTTTTTTCAAGAGAATGTCGCGAGCGATTGATCGGAAGAGAAGGACCGTCAGAGCTATTTTTGGCCGTCGGAACAAGGTACGTTCCTTCTTCCTTCTTTTCGAATTGATCCTCCGGCCATCAGTGTGCTTGGAAGCCGGCGAGATGCCGGTTCGGGCTCAAATATGGACACCCCTTTTTGCGTTGTTCTCTCCTTCCGCCGCTGACAACAAGGAGGGGTGGGGCTGCCACTAGGACGGTAGCCTCGCCGTCGTTGAGGTTGCCGGGGAGGGTGGCCAGAGATGGCCTACCTGGCTGGATGAGGGGGAGGCACTCGAAAAGAGATCGGGTCCCCTGTTTTGATCGTGGGGAAGAGGAGAAGAAACCTCTTCTCTATTCTCTAAATAAAAATTAAATTATATATATATATATAAACATATATATATAATAAATAAAAAAAATAAATAAAAAAAAGGGGACATAGGTAAGAGTCCCGATAAAGCTCAATATTTAATTTTTTTTTAGAAAATTAATTTGGTTAAATTGATTTGTTTGATAGGAGAACAGTCCAACGATCAAGGGGACAACGAGTAGGATTTTGATTTTCAGACTATAAGGTTGTGAATTTGATTTATCATTGATCGACGTAAGAATCATTATACATGATCATCATCACATGTATATACTATTTTACTGTTAGTTTTGCATCGTTGGATTTGAGATCGATGAATTTACCATATGTGAAATACTGTTATTTATTTATGTGATTGCGAGCATGAATATATTTTTATCAATACATATGATGGCATGGTTATATAGTTATGACATGTTTGTTTTTGAGTACACTGCAAAATTTGAATTGATTAATATTATACATCCATGAAAAAAAAAAAAAAAAAAAGAAAATATGGTTTGGACTGACCTTGTCATGTGGATAGCCGGCCAGGAGCTTATGCCTGGGACAGCCCCCACAGGCTTATGTGTGGAAGAATTTGATCCGAGAAAGATCATGAATAAGTTGATCCGAGAAAGATCATGAATGATTTGATCCGAGAAAGATCATGGCCACTTTGATCCGAGAAAGATCATAAATAGTTCGATCCAAGGAAGATCACAGAAATCGATCCGAATAAAAGATCGTCGCATGATCCTGGTTAGTCCAAAGCCAAAAAGGGATAAAAGATTGTCAATTGAAGATGTGAAAAGATGAAATATATAACTTGTAATTCAATAATGAGTGAAGATTTTACTTGATGATATACGATGATCCATATTATTAAATGTATATTTATGACAATATTTCAGTTATTATATACATATGAGTCTTCACAAATTGTATCAGTTTTAGAAATATTAATTTTATCTACTAGCTTGATGTACATATGTAGTGTTTCTTACTGAGTTAGAGAAGCTCATATTTCCTTCATATTTTTTTTCAGACTCATAGGATGCTTAGTTTGGATGGTTTGGATGAGAGCAAATAAGAACTGAAGCCTTTAGTAGTTCAATTAGTTTAAATTCTCTGTTATCAATGAACATTTGAATAATTGTATTGAACAAGTTTACATTTGATTTGAAGTTGTGACTCGATTTATTGATTTGGAATTTACTTGATTATTTAAAATTTGAAGTGTTAAAATTATTTAGGCCTTATATGATCCTCAGGGCGCTGCTCTAGGATTTGTGTGGTCGTGTCACGTGCCCAACTCAGGTACTGGATTCGGGATGTGACAAAGTGGTATCAGAGCCTAGGTTTAGGAATCCTAAGGTTCATTTCAGAGAGAAAGTAAACGGGTAGACTTTTAGAAGAAAATTGACTAATATGAGATATTTTTCTTAAATTCCTGACTAAAGTGAAACTGTATAGGTTGACATGGCACGAGGGACTGAGCGTGGACGAAATCGGAGACCTACTCATTTTGCGGATGGCTCTAATGCTTGGGATCCAGCTATACAATAAGAAAATGCTCCACCCTCATCGGATGATGATGCACCACAACAAGAATATCCTACTGAGCCTGCAGAGGTCACTCTCGGGAAGAAACTCCAAGAGAACCTGAAATTCAACTTGGGGAACAAGTTACTGCAGCTTAGTTAATGCAAGTACTGGTTCAACAACAAGTGGCTGTGAGGAAGATATGAGGAGGATATTGGAGGTGCAACAAGGACAACAACAGCAGATCATACAATAAATATTTCAGGAGCAACAGTCCCAACAGCAACAAGGAGCTGAAAATCAGTATGAACATCAAATCAATTTATTAGATTTCAAAAAGTATGCACCACCAGCATTCTCAGGGACCTCAGATCTTATGGAAGCTGAAAGCTGGCTAAAAGCAATAGAGAAAGTTTTTCATGCTTTGAGATGTACTGCTAAAGATAAGGTCACTTTTGCCACTTTTATGTTACAAGGTGAGGCAGCCGATTGGTGGGAGATGAAAATTGAAAAGATGGGGCCAAATGATGTACCTTTTACATGGGAAGAATTTAGAAAGGTCTTTTATGAGAAGTATTTTTCTCAGAGTATCCGACTCCAAAAATTTCGAGAGTTTGATCGACTGGTACAGGGCCACATGACAGTTGCTCAATATGCAGCCAAATTTGAAGAATTGTCAAGATATGCCCCTGCATTGATAGCTGAGAAAAATGTTCGAGCCAGAAATTTTGAGAATGGATTAAGGGATAAAATCCAACAATTAGTGACTGCATTTGAGCTGCCCACTTATAAAGAAGTTGTCAACAAATGCTTAATAATAGAAAAAGGACTTAATGATGCTCAAGTAGCAAGAGAGAAAAGTATGAAGAAAAGGGGTCGAGCAATTGATTCTCAAGATCAAAGTATCAGAGCCTTCAAATCAAAGACCCCAAAACCAAGCCAAACTGCCACTGAAGGTAAAGTACAACCTCAAGGGAGCCTTATATGTTATAGGTGTGGAGGACCTCATTTTAGACGAGATTGCACGTGGCCCGGGAGACAATGTTACAAATATGGACGAGATGGTCATAAAGTAATTGTATACCGCAGTGGAGGAGGATTACAGAGTCAGCAGATGCCTCAAAATTATCAGAATATCCCTGCAAATCGGGCACCCCAAGTGTACAAAGACAAGATGGGGGACAACAAAAGATAAGAACCCAAGGACGAGTCTATGCACTTACACAACAGGATGCTAATGCTTCTAACTCAGTGGTGACAGGTACTGAATCGACCCTCCTATTTCTTTTAGTATACATGTCAGAAAATATTATATGCTTAGATATATATAGAAATATAGCCTTGGATGATAAATGAATATTATGTAAATATCTGACAGGTATGATTAAATTAGCATCCAACGATGTCTATGCTCTATTTGATCCTGGAGCTACCCACTCTTTTATAGCAACTAGTTTTATTAAGAAGACCAATGAGATGTCTGCTACACCTTTAGAAAATGATCTCTGTGTCTGCACACCAAGTGGAGAGGTGATCTTGGTTAATTCAATTTGCAAAATTGTATACTGAGTATTGAAGATAGGGAGATGAAAGCAGACTTATTAGTCTTAGAGATGAAGGACTTTGATCTAATCTTGGGGATGGATTGGTTAGCAGCATATCATGCTACAGTTGATTGCTTCAAAGAGACAATAAGGTTTCAAATTTCAGATCAGTCAGAGTTTAGTTTTAAGAATACTAAACCCTTCTTTCCCCAGAAGTTTATCTCAGCTATCCGTGCCCAGAAATTTCTTAGAAAAGGATGTGAAGGATTTCTAGCCACTGTATTAGACACTCAAGATAATAAGCTCAAGTTACAGGATATTCCTATTGTGAAGGAATTTTTGATGTTCTTCCACATGACCTGCCTGGACTACCTCCTGATCGAGAGATTGAGTTTTCTATTGACTTGATTCCGGACACTAGTCCAGTTTCTAAAATCTCTTATCGAATGGCTCCAGCAGAGTTGAAGAAATTACAAAAGCAATTACAAGAACTGTTGGACAAAAGATTTATCAGACCTAGTGTATCACCTTGGGGAGCTCCCGTACTTTTTGTAAGGAAGAAAGATGGTAGCCTTCGGCTTTGCATAGACTATCGAGAATTAAATAAGATAACAGTGCGAAATAAATATCCTTTACCACGAATTGATGATTTGTTTGATCAGTTGCAAGGGGCACAGGTCTTCTCAAAAATTGATCTTCGTTCGGGCTACCATCAATTGAAGATACAATCTGAAGATATATCAAAAACAACCTTTCGGACTAGATATAGGCATTATGAGTTTTTAGTCATGCCCTTTGGTTTGACCAATGCACCAGCAGCCTTCATGGATCTTATGAATCGAGTGTTTGCATCATACTTAGATCAATTTGTAGTTGTATTTATTGATGATATTCTAATTTACTCAAAAAGCTCACTCGAGCATGAAGAACATCTGAGGATTGTATTAAAATTTTGAAGAAAAAGAAGCTGTATGCAAAACTACAAAAATATGAATTTTGGATGAACAGTGTTACTTTCCTCGGGCACGTCATCTCCAGGGACGGTATTTCAGTTGACCCAAAGAAAATGGAGGCAGTAGTCGACTGGAGCCGACCTACTAAAGTATCGAAGGTACGTAGCTTTTTGGGATTGGCTGGCTACTATCGAAGATTTGTGGAAGGTTTCTCTTGTATTGCTATGCCTCTATCTCGTCTAACACAGAAATAAGTAAAGTTTGAATGGACAGATGAATGCGAGCAAAGCTTTCAAGAGTTAAAAAGATGATTAGTGACTGCTCCAATCTTAACCATTCCATCCGGAACAGAAGGTTTCACTATCTATAGCGATGCTTCTCGTAAGGGTCTCGATTGTGTTCTGATGCAAAAAGGAAAGGTGATAGCTTATGTCTCTCAACAATTGAAGTCATATGAGCGAAATTATCCTACTCATGACTTAGAATTAGCAGCTGTGGTTTTTTCTTTAAAAATATGAAGGCATTATTTATATGGAGAGCATTACGAGATTTTTATAAATCATAAAAGTTTAAAATATATCTTTACTCAGAAAGAGTTAAATTTGAGACAAAGAAGGTGGTTGGAGCTATTGCAGGACTATGACTTGACAATAAATTATCATCCTGAAAAGGCAAATGTTGTGGCCAATGCTCTATGTAGGAAATCCTCTGGTGAATTGGCTGCTCTAATTACCTCACAAAAGCCTATATTGCTAGATTTGGAGAAATCAGGAATTGAAATACACCTACGTGATCCTCAAGTTCAACTTGTAAATTTTATACCACAGCTTACTTTGATTGAAAGGATTAAGACAGCTCAAAAGAAGGATTCAGAGTTACAAAAGGTCATAGAAGCAGTGGAATCCGGTATACAGACAAAATTTTGGACACATGAGGATGGGTCATTGAGGTTCGATAACAGACTATGTGTTTCCAAGATCCCAGGATTAAGGGACGAGATTCTGAAGGAGGCTCACCGTTCGGCTTACACCATTCACCCTGGAAGCACAAAAATGTATCAAGATTTAAAAAGAAATTTTTGGTGGTCTGGTATGAAAAGGGATATTGCACACTTTGTAGCCCAATGTTTGGTACGTCAACAAGTAAAAGCCAAACATCAAAGACCAGCAGGACCATTGCAGACTCTTCTAATTCCTCAGTGAAAATGGGAGCATATTACTATAGATTTTGTAACTGGGTTACCTAAAATATTTCAGAATAATAATGCTATATGGGTAATTGTTGATCGATTGACGAAATCAGCGCATTTCTTACCCTTTCGAATTGATCTTTCCTTAGAAAGATTGGCAGGTTTGTATATAGAGCAGATAGTACGACTGTATGGAGTATCAGTTACTATTATGTCAGATCGAGATAGTAGATTTGTTTCTCAATTTTGGAAGAACCTTCATAAAGCCCTTGGTACCAAGTTAAATTTCAGTACAGCTTTTCATCCTCAAACTGACGGACAATCAGAATGAACCATACAGATCCTAGAGGATATGTTAAGGGCTTGTGTTATGGACTTGGGTGGTGCATGGGATAATCACTTATCATTGGTTGAGTTCGCTTATAATAATAGTTACCAAGCAAGCATTCAGATGGCTCCTTTTGAGGTATTATATGGAAGAAAATGCAGGTCGCCCATTTGTTGGGATGAGGTGGGAGAAAGAAAATTGTTGGGACCAGAAATAGTGCAACAGACAGTGGAAAAAGTACACATGATCCAAGAACGGCTTCGTACAGCTCAGAACAGGCAAAAGAGTTATGCTAATAATAGAAGAAGGGAGCTAGAATTTCAAATAGACGATCATGTTTTTCTGAGAGTTTCTCCTACTAAAGGTATCATGAGATTTGGAGTTCGTGGTAAGTTGAGTCCAAAGTATATTGGCCCTTTTGAAATTTTAGACAGGATTGGAGACGTTGCATATCGGTTAGCATTACTGCCGGCTTTATCTGGTGTACATAATGTGTTTCATGTATCAATGTTGAGAAAGTATATTCCAGATCCAAGTCATGTGGTGAGTTATGAACCTTTGCAACTTCAGAAGGATCTGACTTATGAAGAATATCCAGTACGAATTGTTGGCAAAAAGGATCAGGTGTTACGACATCAAATTATTCCTTATGTGAAGATTCAATGGAGCAATCATAGTGAGAGAGAGGCTACATGGGAACTCGAGATAGAAATGAAGATCCAGTATCCACAACTCTTCGAAAACTCAGGTATGTAAATTCGAGGACGAAATTTTTTTTAAGGAGGAGATTGTAACAGCACAGGTTCTTGGGCCGGTAACCCTTGATGGCCCAACGAAAAAAAAAAATTCACAGAAGGAGGAAGGACTCCTAATCGGAGTCTTCTTCCTTCCCGTTTTCGATAAATCGGACTCAAAGAGTCTGGCTAGGGTAGAAACCTTTCCTATAAAGACCCCCTTCCTCCCTTAGGATTTTACAACAAAAAATTTTGAAGAAATTAAAGGGATTGAGGAATTTTTTCAAGAGAATGTCGTGACAGTTGATCGAAAGAGAAGGGCCGTCGGAACAAGGTACGTTCCTTCTTTCTTTTTTTCGAATTGATCCTCCGGCCATCGGTGTGCTTGGAAGCCGGCGAGATGCCAGTTCGGGCTCAAACAGGAACACCCCTGTTTACGTTGTTCTCTCCATCCATCGTCGGCAGTAAGGAGGGGTGGGGTGCCACTGGGATGGTAGCCTCGCCGTCGTTGAGGTTGCCGGGGAGGGTGGCCGGAGATGGCCTACCTGGCCGGATGAGGGGAGGCGCTCGGAAAGAGCTCGGGTCCCCAGTTTTGATCGTGGGGAAGAGGAGAAGAAACCTCTTCTCTCTTCTCTAAATAAAAATTAAATTATATATATATATATAATAAATAAATAAAAATAAAAAAAAGGGGACATAGGTAAGAGTCTCGATAAACCTCAATATATAATTTTTTTAGAAAATTAATTTGGTTAAGTGATTTGTTTGGTAGGAGAACAGTCCAACGACCAGGGGACAACGAGTAGGGTTTTGATTTTCAGACTATAAGACTGTGAATTGATTTATCATTGATCGAAGTAAGAATCATTATACATGATCATCATCACATGTATATACTATTTTACTGTTAGTTTTGCATCGTTGATTTGAGATCGATGAATTTATCATATTGAAACACTGTTATTTATTTATGTGATTGCGAGCATGAATATGTTTTTATCAATACATATGATGGTATGATTATATAGTTATGACTGTTTTTTTTGAGTACACTGAAAATTTGAATTGATTAATATTATACGTCATGAAAAAAATAAAAAGAAAGAGAAATATGGTTTGGACTGACCTTGTCATGTGGAACAGCGGCCAGGAGCTTATGCCTGGGACAGCCCCCACAGGCTTATGTGTGGAAGAATTTGATCTGAGAAAGATCATGAATAAGTTGATCCGAGAAAGATTATGAATGATTTAATCCGAGAAAGATCATGGCCACTTTGATCTGAGAAGATATTAAATAGTTCGATCCGAGGAAGTCACAGAAATCGATCCGAATAAAAGATCGTCGCATGATTTTGGTTAGTCCAAAGCCAAAAGAATAAAAGATTGTCAATTGAAGATGTGAAAAGATGAAACATATACTTGTATTCAATAATGAGTGAAGATTTTACTTGATGATATATGTGATCCATATTGTTAATGCATATTTATGACAATGTTCAGTTATTATATACATATGAGTCTTCACAAATTGTATGGTTTTAGAAATATTAATTTATCTACTAACTTGATGTACATGTGTAGTGTTCTTACTGAGCTAGAGAAGCTCATATTTCTTTCATATTTTTTTTCAGACTCACAGGATGCTTAGTTCGGATGGTTTGGGCGAGAGCAAATAAGAACTGAAGCCTTTAGTAGTCAATTAGTTTAAATTCTCTGTTACCATAACATTTGAATAATTTATTGAACAAGTTTACATTTGATTTGAAGTTGTGACTCGGTTTATTGATTTGAATTTACTTGGTTCAGATACGTGAAGGCCGCATACTCCTTAGAGCAAGTCTTAAAATATGCAAGACCTAAAATAATTCATTACAATCTCAACATCCATAATATCTAATTTTAATAATAATAGTAAAACTTGCATAATTATAATTAATTTTTTTTAATTTTCTGATCAGATATCATGACACTTTATCTATACATCCGGTCACTCACAAATCCATACATAGCCAAT